>NW_006408695.1:1387377-1402005 GCF_000296735.1 Chrysochloris asiatica | reverse complement strand
GAGACTCCTGATATGGAGCTGTAATATAAGCACTGGCCTGCTAACTGCATGGTCATGGTTCAAACCCACCAGCCATTCCTGGGAAATCCTGTAAGAGTCACTATGAGTCAAAACTGACTCGACGGCACTAAACAACAACAATAAATATATATATATGTTAGGTTTGAACCACCAACCTTGTAGTTAAAAGTCCAGTGCTTATCCTACAATGCCATACCAGGGATATCTATATCTATATCTTTATATTTACATCTATCTATCTATCTATCTATCTATCTATCTATCTATCTATCTATCTATCTATCTACACACATACACATGAGGGGCCTTCAAAAAGTTTATAGAAGAAATCCATTATCTTTTAATTCCCTTTTCCACAAACTTTTTGAAGGCCCCTCATATATTAGTACCTTGCTGAATATCACATTTCTAGATTTAAGTGTAACTAATCTGAATCTAGATAGAAATCTGATGTGAACCCTGTTTATGACTTCTTCTTTTTCTTTCATTAACTTACCATGTAATATGTATTATATTATTCTAAGTCTTGGAAAATTGCAACCAAGAGAGATAAAACTGACTAACATTACCTATTTAATAGAAAAACTGTCTTTTTTCATGGAATGGTGGTGTGAGTTAGAAGCCTCGAACTAATACATGCTCCCTTTTATACAAAACTATTTTCTGCTTTAAATTGTTGTAAGAATAATTTGATACCTCAGTAATTTAGATTAATTCAATGTTTTCAAATAATGTAGCTTGTTTAGGAGTAAGGAAACCATTGCTAAGTAAGGCTTCTGCCCTTTGGGTTTCCGCTTTCCAATTAGAATTGCAAATAGATAGTGAAAAATACAGTTGCCAAAGAGAAGAAGAAGAGCAGAAAGGGACCTATAGGCAAGCTGCTTATCCTCAAGTTAGAAAAAATTTGACTTTTGAAGAATGTGGGAAAATGTGAATTAAAAAACAAAATATAAGAGACCAGGTGTCACTGAATCAGTAACAACTCAGCAAGGGCAGTTATGCCGTAGTAGAACTGGCTTCCATAATGTTTTCAAGCCTGTGGCCTTTAGGGAGCAGATTAGCGCAACGTTCTTCTGAGAAACTTCCAGTGGGTTCAAATCACCAACCTTTCAGTTAGTAGGGGAGTACTTAACACCTAGGAACTCTGGGTGAATTAGAAGATAATATCATTTGATATGTCTAACTGATAGTCAAGAGATCTTAGTTCTAGCCATTTCCTGGCATTGCAGAGCCGTGGAGACACAAAAGGTCTTTTGCTGCTGTAGATGCCATGGAGTCAGTTCCGACTCATAGTGATCCTATACACAGTAGAATGAAACATTGCCTGGTCCTGCACCATCCTTGCAATTGTTACATTGGAGTCCATTGTTTTTGTCACTGAGTTAAAATGTCTCAATCCATCCATTTACAGATGAAGGTTACTGAAGCCTTGAGTGAGAGAGTGACTAATGTAAGGCCAGATAATTAGAGCAAGTTGCTGTTTCTCAAATCTGATTTCTGCTTTTGTGTTCCATTCTTATAACAGTCTTTTGATTAACCTCTGTTGCTTAGAAATTCCCTTTAGCACTCAACACTACACATCTTGTAATGTATAGCTAATATTTGCAATCTAGATTATTTCAGGAATATGATGCATGACATTTTTTGGGGAATACACTGGATCTCCTTGAGAAATAGTCATCAGTTCTGTAGATGCATTTCAAATGCATTATTTATTGAGCATTTTACACTTAATCAAGGAGTTTTGCCCAAATGGCTCCATTCTCGAATTGTTGCTCCATTTCTATAAAGGGGAGAGTTGCATACCTTGGCTTTTTCCTCAAGACATTTAACTAAAGCTGAATTCAAGTATTGTCTGAGGTGATTATTCTCTTCGTGTAACCTAGCAAGTTCTTCTTCCTTCTGCACCAGAGTATCTTGAAGCTGTAAAAGGCAGACAATGGTGAAGGCTGCTCCACTATATTGACTTTGTAACCTTACAACAATGTCATTGCTCTTCAACCAGCTTAAACTTGATTATTCTACTGTTTATTTTATGAACACAACCTCAGTGAGCTTTAGCCCTACAAGCCTAAATTGGATCCACACACCCCTCTTCTTGATTGTTCAGTTTTCTGCTGTGAATTTTTTTATTCTTTACAAAATGTTTGAAGAGATTAAAGAACTTTTAAAAATTGTAACCACAATGGAATGGGGAGGTATGTTGGAAAATGAGCTGCATGCAACTGTTTAAATATAGAAAAGCACATTTTACAACGAGTTTACTGGACTCCTTCCTTGCACATTAAAAAGAGAGAGAGAGAGAGAGAGAGATGAATTGGCTTCCCTCCGCCTCAGATTGGTCTGTTTGTATCTCCACTAGGTTACATTACTTTCTTCGGAACAACAAAAAACATGGAAAATGAAGCAATCTTTATAACACCCATTGTAATCATCTTCTCCAAGTAGTTATTTTATGCTTCATAAATATCATATTCATTATTTCACTTCATCTTTCCAACAGCACTCTGATGTAGGAAACATAAATATTCCAACTACATAGGTAAGAAAAAGGCAAATCCAAGAAGTCATATAGGAACATTGTGTATTAGTCAAAAGTTAACTGAAGGTCTCTGTCCGTTGTCTTTCGAACACATGCCCACTGTACTTTCAAACTGAAAGTCTGCGTATAAATTTTTACAGAAAACAGAAGAACTATGCCATTCAGTTTAAATATTTATAGGAGACTGTCCCACCTAGAACATAGGCAATCTCAGCACTCTGATCATTTATACAGACCTGCTTATTTCTATAGAGCTGAGAGGAAAGCTGGTCCTCTTCCCAGGAACATGAGTCTGGAACAGGGAAATTCGGGTCACTGGACAATTCTATGTGAAAAATAAATAAATAACTGAGAAAGCATACTTGTAATTCACATACAATAGAGAAACCCACCAAAGGATTTCAGAAAGTTGAATAGGCTGAGTTAGCTTTCTTAGGCATACCTAGAGTCTCTACACACAAACATACACAAACAACAACAAAAATTAAAGTTTTCAGAAGAGGAATAAAGCTGTGAAAGATAAGTATTTATAGATTATATGGAGTCCTGGTATGGTGCTGTAGGATAAGCACTGGATTGCAAGGTCAGTTTGAACTGCAAGGTCAGTGGTTCAAACTCACTAGTCAATCCTCGAACACCCTATACAGGTTTGCTACAAGTCAGAACCAACTCAAAGGAACTTAACAACAATATGCCACAATGGTTAAAATGGGAAGTTTTAGGAGCATAGAGGTCAGATTCTTCCCTAGAATATATATCCCTACTGGCTAAATTTATAAAGACTGTCCTATCTGCAATATTAATTCATTCCAATAGCTACTGACTCTCTCTCCTTCCTCTAGGAAGAGTGCTGCAATTCCACTATTTTTCTATTTTTTCTCTTATTTTCTAGACTTCAGAAATTGATAATGTAGTGTTTAGCACCAGAATGCAATTCTCTTTTATGTTGCTGATTTAAATTATCCCCAAATTAAAATCCTTGTCTGTCTGCTGGCAGTTAAGTCTGATGGAGAGTATTTGTTCAGGATTCTGTGTAGCAGCACTGTTAACTGTAAAATAATTTGGAACTGACTTCTTTGAACATCTTAATGAAATATCTCAAAATGTTGCCACATTGCAACTGTTTCAAATGATGTTATCTGTATGTCATTTGAGCTTCTTCACAGAAGTTTTCTCCCCCCGCCCCTTTCTATTTGTCAGGAAAGTATACTTATCAATAAACTATGCCTGGGTATACTGGAGTAATTTTCTACTTTCTTGTTCTCATCTGCTACAGACCTGCTCTGTTTAAACTGTTGTTAGTAAAATATTTTTGTTAAAAGTGGTATGTAGAGTAAGGAAACACAAGTACAATTTTATGAACAGTTTAGGTTCATATCTGTGGGCACTGTTTTCTCTAGTGTATACAATATAGAAAACTAACATTGAAGAACTCCCACACCTATCATATAAATGTGTTTTAATGTTTTGGAGTGATTGCTTATTTCCTTGTACCTTAAATGAAAGAGACAAAGGAAGGAAGGAAGGAAGGAAAAGAGGGAGGAAGAGAGAAAGAAAGAATGTGGCAGAAACAAATGAACAGATATTTAATTTTAAGGCCATCTTGAGTTTTTCCAGAAATTTGAGTGTTAATATTAAAATTCTCTTGATACTTTTAAATTTTATTTACTAAATTCTAGAGTAAACTGATGACACAATTTTCCATCATGTTATATGCTCCTCCAAAGAAGAAGTATGCTTAAATAGGTCAAAGACACCTGTTCATTGGACTTCCTCTGTGTAATTAAAGATTGAATTAGTATTTCTTCTTGTTACTCTCTCATACTCAGGGAAGTCTTCCTGAATTTCAAAAGAAATGTCTTAACTGGTCTCTTGACTCCCAAAGCATCTCTCTAGAGAGTTGTTTATAAAACTTTGACTCAGACACAAACTCTCAGTGATGTGGGACTTCCTTTGTGCTAAGAAATACATGCTGCAGGGACAGATGTATGTTGTCCAACAGGCTAGAGAAAGATTCCCATTTTCACTATTTAACAAGAATGAAACAACAGGTCATAGTGCAGGCTGTAAAATGTAGGCACCTTTAGGCTTACTTTAACATTCCATATCATCCCTCTACAGGGTCCATCTTGCTTTGCAACCATGGGTTCTGGAGAAAGGGCCCCATCTCAACCAGGAAAGCAGAAGAGCAGAACTTACCCAGTGTCTGTGGTGCTTGTTGGGGCTCTCTGTTGTCCAGGAGACCAGAAGCCCAGAAAGAGACCCAAGTCTCCCTGGAAACGTCAACATTAGATTCTGACGTTGGAGTGGAATACTGGCAATTATAGCTCTGGCCTCCTACAAAGTACTGGTCTTGGCAAGGCAGAATGGTGTTCTGTGAAATTCAGCACAAGGGGGCAAAGGGAGGTCCCAGGAGAAAAGGTGATGGGGATTTGAGAGGGAAAGGATGAGAGAAAGATGCAGAAATTAGATGCAGTGAATCAGAAACAATAAAGGTGTTAATTATATATCCAAGATTTAATTAATTACTAAAAGGGAATTAGCTCCTTGCTTTACCCAGTACTTTCCTTAGGCTCTCTGAGCAGAGAACAGACTAGGATTGAATGGGCCAAGTTTGTAGCATCCAGAAGTATTCACTGTTACAATGCTTAAATCATCTAACAGGCTACCCAGAATTGAAGTAAGAGGAATTCTACTTAATTAAGCAAAGGTAATAATAGACCTAATTATATTAACAACTCTTTGGTTCTCTCTCTATAGTAGCCTAATTATATTCCTACTTTTCTAATAACCTCGAAAGGCAAAAAGGCTAGGATGGTAAAACGGAAACGGAAAAGTTGTGACGTTATGCATTTTAACATCCCTAGAGTTTCAGAGTGAGAAACTTGTTACACGCATACCAAGCATATATGCATATGTGTATGTATTTCTTCCAGGTGTAAATCAATAGCTGTTGCTTTCAAATCACACCCCAATTCCAAGTACAGGAGCATAAAGTCACTCTGACTAAGGAAAATAATCAAAGCTAAAATGAGTTAGTGAGTAAAGACAGTTCTTGCCTTTCCTTCCAAAGTTATCTTGCCACCACTAACTGCCTGGCAGGCAGCCTCTAGTGTTCTGACCCAGTGAACACCCCCCTGCCCCTGATTCTCCAAACCTCAAACACACAATCTTTCCAAATAGCCAGGCAGGGGCAGGTATGCAGCCTTCCTGGGTTAATTTGTATAACAGCCCATTCCTAATTATTGTCAATGTTTAATCAGGTAAAAGCCATTCATTTCTAGGAGCGCTCAGCTCTTTTTGACCACTGCCTTTTGTTGACTTGAGGGCTTTCTTGGGCATAACATAAGCAGAGAGAAAACAAATAAAAAAGGGAGAAAAAGTTAAGTCAATTAAATCACACTTTGTTAACGTTCTCGGCAAGTTAAGTTTTGAAAAAAAAAAAAAAGTCCAGTTCTGAAATAAATCCAAGCTTGGACAGTGCAGACCAAAGAAATTCAGCCAAAAGTTTATCAAGTGCTGTTTTCTTTTCATCTAAAAGCATGTTTGCAGATTCTTTCCATGAGGTGATTATTGGAATCAGAGCTGAGCGATTATGCAATTGACACCTGAGAAGAAAACAAACCCCAAATACCCCTAGACTAGTTCAAGTGTTTGCAAATATGGGCATAATCTAGAGGAAGAGGTGGAATCCAGAGTGAGTACAGGTGGAATCCAGAGTGAGTACAGGTGGAGAGGTGCAGAACGTTGTGGATGACAAAAGAGAGAAGAAATAATACCGAGGAAAAAAAGATGAGAAAGAGAGACACTCAGATCGGACCAGAGAAAGGCAGGGATGATAGGAAAGAAATACAGGGTGATGTAAAGGAGACAAACAACCTGTTTCAAGGGGTACACAGAAGAAATCTTGCGCCTGGGGTGGAAGGAATTTTAAATGCAAAGCTTACTAGCTCAGAGTCCTCTGGTTTTGCCAGTGGACTATACCAGCTACTCACTCACCATCTTGCAGTGGACGAAGGCGCTGCAGAAACAGCCCACGCTTAATTTTCCGTCCAGCCTGTCAGAGCTTTAAATGGGACGGAGGGGTGGAGCTAGGAGAGGCGAGTTCTAATCCGCGGGTGCTCGCGGTGTCGGTGACGCCTGGGGCTCCCAGAGAGCGCCAGCCTCTGATTTGGCGCGAGGCTGTCAAATTGATGACGTGTCAGAAGGCAACCAGCCGAAGCCAAAGTCTTTTGGCCCCCAGGCGTCCTCAGCGCCAGGGCTGAGACCTCCAAGCTGGGGTCTCCCGTGAAGGGTAGGGCAAGCCGGCGGCGGTCCGTGCCTGATGCCCAGTGCTGCTTCAAACCCGGCGCCTAAACCGGCTCGCAGGATGCAAGCGATAGCGTCAGAAGCTGCGGTCCTGCTCAGGGGGCCGGACAGCTCGGCCCAGGCAGGGGCTGCCAGAGACACTAGGACAGGGACGCTGCCTGGGACGCTAGGACAGGAGAAAAGGCAAAGGAGTACTTGAGGTAATTCATTCAGTGGTCTGTGCTTTTCCTGACCGCTTAATAGCGAATTACCAACTTGTTGTATGATGTTGCAAGTTGGTAGACTGTGTGTGTGCAGTGATGTCACTAGGAAATGTGGACCCGACGAAGTCAAACTGTCAGTGGAAGTGATACCAAAGTGACTTTCTATAAAATTTTTGTGTAGTACTTTAGCAGAATTTTATTGTTTTGTATAAAAATATCTCTGTAAGTTATAACAACAAAACAAATATGTTAGTTTTATAAACCCAGCTTACATATAACAATATGCTATGCTAATTTACTTTTTGAACCTGTCATTATTATCCAATTATAATGATGCTAAGTTTCATCTGCATATGTGTTATAGGCACCAGTTTTAATACTGCCCATGGTTTGGAGTCCTGGTGTGATTCTGCAGGATAAACACTGGACCACAAGGTCAGGTCGGTTGTTTAAACTCACCAACCACTCTTCCAAAAACCCTAAACTGGGTCGCTATGAATCAAAACTGACTTTTAACAACAATATGTTTTTATAGTCACTGAGTGTGTCAAAATTTCCAGTGTTTTAGCTACAGTAGTGTAGTAATCAGTATATGTGAGCTTTTATCAATAACCTTTTTTTCTAAATGAAATCGTAATGAAAGGAAAAGAAGGCGAAAAAGAAAAAAAGGCTTCTGGTCAGTCACACTTTGTAACTCCAACTCAAGTGACACCATTGTGTGTGTGTCTCATTCTTTCTAACTATAAAGTGAGTGTTAAATGTTCAGGTGATCGATATCCATTTTGTTGTTATTATTGTTAAGTGCCATCAAGTCAGTTTTGAGTCATAGCAACCCTGTATAGGTTTTCCGAGGAGCAGCTGGTGGATTTGAACTGCCAATCTTGTGGTTCGCAGTCCAGTGCTGATCCTACAGTACCTCACTTGGAGTCCATATCCTGTATAGCACATAAATTTTGTAAAAACAGTGGTTTCTGTACATTTTATTCATTGTGTTTTTCAAGGTGCCTGGAATAATTTCTCCTTTGTAATAAATCCACCACTATCACCAGTACCAAGGATAGTACTGGTAGCATAGTGGTTACGAAACGGGCTGCAAACCACAAGGTTAGCAGTTCGAAACTACCAGCTGCTCCGCGGGAAAAAGATGAGGCTTTCTGCTCCCGTAAAGATTTACAGCCTTGGAAACCCTATTCAGGGTTACTATGGGTCGGAAACGACTCGACGGCACTTAACAACAACAACATCATCAGCACCATGGGGTTAATTCCAACTCATGACAACCCTATGTGTTTCAGAGTAGAACTGCAGTTTTATAGAGTTTTTAATGGGCATGATATTTCAGAAGAAGATTATCAAGCTTACCTGTGTAAATACCTCCAGGTAGATTCAAACTGTCAGTTTTTCAGTTAGTAGCCCAAGGTTTAGATAATTTGTGCCACTCAGGGACTTCTAAGAAAATTTAGCATATGTTAATATCTCTCAGTTAAAGTATTTGATTCCAATTACTTTAATTGAGAAATTTCATTTCCTTTGCATTTTATTCTCACAACAAATCCTATGAAGTTATATCCTGAGGAGATAGAGGAGCAATATGATGTTAAAAACTATTCATCTCCTGCAATTCATTTTAACTTGCCCCACAAAATAGACACAAAGCAGTTAACTATGAACCTAGGAGACATGTTTACATATGTAACACATGTTGCATATATAGCAGGGGTGAAGAAACTTGAGCAATGTTAACGCAATTAGAAATGGTCAATTTGGGATTTGAACCTAAGGAATCTGGCTCCAACATCCGAGTTTCTAACTACTACCATGGTTTCTGAAAGCTTCAACTTCTTTCCACTACACTTTAATAATCATTTATGAACTGGGCATGCTGCAGGGCTCGAGAAAACTTCTTATTCTGGCTTGCATACCCCTGTATCTAAACCAGCTCTGATATATATATATCTTAAAAATAAATAAACAAAACAGTACAAAAACTCATGCCATGGAGTCGAGTCCTACTCATTGCAATGATGTTTCTGAGGCGGTAAATCTATAAGGAAGCAGAAAGTCACATCTTTCTCCCATGCTGAGGCTGGTGGGTTTGAACTGCTGACCTTGCAGTTAGAAGTCCAGTACTTATCCTGCAGCACCACACTAGAGCTCACACACAAGGTTGTTGTTGTTGCTGTTCTATGCCATCGAGTCAGTTCCAACTCATAGTGACCCTGTGTAAGGTTCCAAAGAGGGGATGGTGGATTTGAACTGCTGACCTTGTGGTTAGCAGTCTAGTACTTAATCTATATTACCACAATAGGATCCCTCACATACAAGATAGCATATAAAAATAAAAGGAGTCTGGGTGGTGCTGTAGGTTAAGACTGCTAACTGCAAGGTCGGCAGTTCAAATCCACCAGTCACTCTCAAAACCTTATACAAGGTAGCTATGAGTCAGAACCTACTTGATGGTATGCAACAACACCTTGTATGTACTTGAAATGAGTCCTGGTGGCACTATGGGTTAAGCCCTGGGCTACTAATCACAAGGTCCTTGGTTCAAAAATATCAAGTTCTATGGGATCTTATAAATAATTACAGTTTCAGAATCCCTAGGGAGCAGTTCTACTCTGTCTTACAGGGCCACTATGACTTGGAATTGACTTGATCATGGTGCTTTGTTTTTTTTGTTGTTGTTTTTTTCATATATACTTGAACCAACTAGACAGTAGTAGATTTGATTTAGTTTAGTACAGTACTTATTGCAAATGTAGTTGTTATTGTTAAGTGCTGTCAAGTCGATTCCAACTCATAGCAACCCTGCATGGGGTTTCTGAGGCTTTAAATCTTTACGGGAGCAGAAAGCCTCAACTTTCTCCCACAGAACCACTGGTAGTTTCAAACTGCTGACCTTGAGATTGGCAATTCATACCAATTCATAACAACGATGCTACCAGAGCTCCTTCTTATTGCAAATAGTACTTAACACATGCCTGGAACACAGCCGATGCTTTGTCTCCAAAAAAATAATGAGAAAAGAGAAGGAGGGAGAAAGTGCCAGGCTTTGTGGAATGCTTATCTTCTGCCCTAATACTCAAACATCTTTAATGACTAGTATCAGGCTAAAGACACACTGACTGGAAAATAGTTATCTGACATTGATTCATTTCAGACAGCCATGTTTGGTGAAGCATCAGATAGTGAATGGCATGAGAGAGTGATCTGTTCGCAATGCCAAGGGAAAGGATGCAGTGTGGTAACATGGCCCTGCAGCAATGGGAAAAACGTATGTCAATTGTAAGAGTTAATGATCTCCTTCAGAACCACTCATATTTTGGTGCTGCCAATATATAGCCAAGTTTGCAGAATCCTAATTTGTTTTGTGCTGAGTAACATGGAGAGTAAGAAGTTGTTGTTGTTAGGTGCCATCAAGTAAGTACCGACTCATAACAACCCTATGCACAAAAGAATGAAACACTGCCTGATCCTGGGCCAACCTCACTATTATTGCCACGCTTGAGCCCGTTGATGTTGCTACTTTGCCAATCCATCTCGCTGGGGGTCTTCCTCTTTTCTTTGGCCCTCCACCTTACCAAAAAGAGTAAGAGGAGTATAGAGCTAATATGCTTAGGAAAGCTGTTCCCATGTGACATGTGAGGCATGCAAGCTATTAAAAGGTAAAGTTTCTTGCCTCTAAGGAATAATACAAAATGGGTGAATAAGCAAATGTGGTATGAACAACAACAACAAAAAAAATGGAGCATAAACTTGGGTCTCAATATTCAGTTGCTATCTACTTCTTTTTGATTCATGACGTACCGCATGTAACAGAGACGAACTGAGCTCTGTAGGGTTTTCAATAACTGACTTTTTAGAAGTATGCTGTCAGACCTTCCTTCTAAAGCACCTCTTCCAACTAGCAACCAGGTGTGTTAATCATTTGCTCCATTTAAATGTATTTGCTCTACTTTCTGAGACTGAATCATCTGGGGCTATATTATAAAATTTTCTAAATTCTCAGCTAAATCATCTCACAAATTACAAAAGTAATACCTACCTGAGAGGTTTATTACAAGGGGAACTACTAATACTAGTCCAATTCCCGCTTCACTGCCTGAAGGATGACTAGTAGATATTAATATTACCATCAGGTGCTTGCAGTACTGGTGTGGAGCTGTAGCATAAGGAGTGGACTGTTATCCACAAGGTCAGAGGTTCAAACCTACCAGCCACTCCTTGGAACACTATACAGGGTCGCTAAGAGTCAGAACTGACTCAATGGTACTTAACAACAACATTAAATGCAGGGGACACTGTCTTTTAAAGTGTACACTGGTGTCTCTTGACAGTTAAAAGTAAATAAAAATGAAAACTGCATTTATAAAATAGGTTCTTTTGAGAGTTAAAAATATATTTTAAATCTCTGATGGATTTCAAATATACAAACATTTTATAAATCATTAACCACTTTAGTTTAGTAGAAGTGGGAGTATATATAGTGGCAGAGAATCCGTAAAGTTAAACAGTTGATAGTCATTGACAATTGAACATAAATCAGAAGATAAAGCATTCATGAAAGCACAAACCAATGGGGAAAAAATAACAAATTCTAAGGTCTGGCTTAAGGAATTTTCTTCTAAACTTCCACTGTATACATGTAAGTCTTATTTTTCCCTTGTTCAATAATTTAATTTTAAAAATTCATCAAGTGAGCAACAATGTAAAATCCTTTAGCAGCTCTCTATACGTAGACATGAAAGAAAGACGAATGCCTTGCTTAACGATTGCAAACTATGTACTTCTATATGTTTTTTTCTTCTATGAACAATATGATCAATTAAAAGCCACCCTTTGTATTGCGGATGAAGGTATGGTGTTAAAGGGAAGTGACTAAATAATAATCCAATTGCTGAATTATAGTATTGCCTCACGGCAAAGATATAATAAAACAGGAAATAATAGGAGGTAACTTGACTTGCACACAAACCAATTCTACAGACATACAGGGGTCTGTGATCAGAGGTGGGCTGAAGAGGTAAATAAATGGGCACATGAAATGCTCTTTCATTTCACCTCAAAGGACCCCTATGATTCCATTGGGGGTTTCAGTAGCATATATAATACAAGATGATACTTTAAATTATTTTCATAAACATAACTTTTGCCTATAACTTCAGCAGCTAAAATTTTAGAGGGTAAAACAAGGTAGTAAGTAGTTCTGCTTTCTACTTGTAGGTAAAGAAAAACATTGCCCTTAGAGAAATCTCAATGTAGTACATACTTTGCATCGAAAGATTTTAAAATTGCATTTTTTTAGGCAGATGTGGAGAACTATGACACAATTAAGACATCATTTTTAATTTCACATCTCCAGAATGATATGAAAATGTCAATCATGGTGATCTGGACAGATGCTTGCCTATTACCCAGTATGTGCAATGAGAATAATTTTCTAGTTGTTGTTAAGTGCTTTCTAGTCAGTTTCGACTCAGAGTGACCCTGTATAGGGTTTCCAAGGAGCGGTTGGTGAGCTTGCAGTTCAAACCAACTTTACCCACAGTACCACACCATGAACAAGATGTGTGGAAAAAATTTAACTGTTGATTCTGGCAATTAAAATTATATAATAAAAATGTATATATCAGGCTTTTTCCCCACTTTCACGTGTGTCAAGGGTCGGATTGCGGGTCTCTGCTTGCTGCGGCATAGGCGTAGGGAGTGTGAAGTATGAATTGCGGTGACCTAAGAATCATGGCAGGACAGGCTTTCGGAAAGTTTCTTCCAGTCTTTGATCGAGTATTGGTGGAAAGGAATGCAGCTGAAACTGTAACTAACGGAGGCATTATGCGTCCAGAAGAATCTCAAGGAAACGTACTGCAAGCCAACAGTAGTAGATGTTGGATGCAGATCTAAAGGACAAGGTGGAGAGATTCAACCAGTTAGCATGGAAGTTGGAGATAAAAGTTCTTCTTTCGGAATATGGAGGCACCAAAGTAGGATTATTTCTTATTTAGAGATGGTGACATTTTTGGGAAGTATGTAAACTGAAATAAATCTCAATTGAAATGGTAAGATGTGAAGCTGCCCATTCCACTGAAGTTCTGAAATCTTGCATCATGTAAATAATCTCCATGTCTCTTTTATAATAAACTTTATGATACTGAGTGTCTCAAATTTAGTTTCACTCTACTAATACAAACATGTCCAAGTAAAAATACGTAAGTCAATGGTTAAAATATCTATATATCTATATACACCTCTATATATCTAAATATATCTATATATCTACATCTATGGAGATCCTGGTGTCGCACTGTGGGTTAATGCGCCAGACTGCAAAGCCATTTGAACTGCAAAGTCAGTGGTTCAAGCTCACGAGTCACTCCTTGGAAACCCTATACAGGGTCGCTATGGGTCGGAACCGACTCGATGGCACTTAACAACAACAACAACATCTATATCTATATAGATAGATAGATAGATAGATAGATAGATAGATAGATAGATAGATAGATAGATAGATAATGAATCAGGCTGCGAACCTTAAGGTCAGCAGTTCGAAACTACCAGCTGTTTCGTGGGGAATAGCACTAGCTGGAAATTGTTGATGTTGTTAGTATCATGCAGTCGGTTCTGACTCATAGTGACTCTGTATAGGGTTTCTGAGCCTTTAAATCTTTTGGTGAGCAGAAAGCCTCATCGTTCTCAAGCAGACCAGCTGGTGGACTTGAACCTTGGATCTTGCGTTTCTCAATCTCATGCTTATTGTGTGGAGCCACCATGCTCCCTATATGAAAATAGAAGGAATTATAAATCTTTTTTATTGAATGTATCAGCTAGCATTTCTTTTAATAGCTTCATAACTAACTCTAGGGAGCCCTTACCTACTAACGAAAAGAGTGGCCTTTCAAATCCATTCAGGGATTCTGTGGGAGAATGACCTAGTGTAAATTTCACAGCCTAGAAAACCCTATGGTGTCACATAAGGATGCTATGAGTCAAAACTGACTCAGACGTACAAAACAACATAACTAGCTTTGTTGATGTCGTTAGGTGCCATCGAGTCGGTACCGATATACAGTGACATTATGCACAACAAAACGAAAAACTGTCCGATCCTGAGCCAACCTCACTACTGTTGCCACACTTGAGTCCATCGATGCTGCCACTTGACCAATCCATCTCGTTGGGGGGTCTTCCTATTTTTCTCTGACCCTCCACCTTACCAAACATGATTTCCTTCTCCAGTGACTGGTCCCTCCTGACAATATGTACAAAGTATGATAGACAATGTTTGGCCATCTTGGCCTCCAAGGAGTATTCTGGCTGCACTTCTTCCAACACAGATCTGTTGGTTCTATGGGCAGCCCACGGCACTTTCAATATTCTCCTCCAAGACCATAACTCAAAAGCATCGATTTTTCTATGGTCTTCGTTATTTACTGTCAGGCTTTCGAATGCATATGAGGTCATTGAAAATACCATGGCTTGGGTCAGGTGTACCTTAGTCCTCAAGCTGGTATCTTTGCTCGTCAACACTTTAAAAAGGTCTTGTGCAGCAGATTT
>NW_006408695.1:1383727-1385000 GCF_000296735.1 Chrysochloris asiatica | reverse complement strand
TCAACTCTACTTTGAGGAGGCAGCTCTTCCCCAGTCGCATTTTGAGTGTCTTCCAACCTGAGGGGCTCATTTTCCGGCACTATATCTGACAGTGTTTCTCTTTCATTCATAAGGTTTTCAGTGACTAAATATTCGGAAGTAGTTTGTCACTCCTTCTTCCTAGCTTTAGCCTCTTTTTTCAGAGACAAAGTGAATTTTTTTTTTTAAAGTTTTTTATTACTCCTGACTTTATTTTATGAAAGAGAATTATGTACTATAGTTATCTAAAACATTATTGATTCTCCAGTCTTGGGGCAGTCTTTCAAATATCAACTAATTTTTTAATATTTGACAGATGTTTAGCAAACAGGTACATATTTAAATTGATTGTGCAAAACAAGGCAAATACATTCTATATTTTGCAGTATGCTTCTGGACTTTTCTCATTACATGGCATTTAAAAACAGTATTTCTGGTAAAAATTAGGATAAACAGATGAGGCTGATCTGGACTTTTGACAGCCTGGGAACTTCTGCTTCCTCCAGGGACTGCCAGGACACCCCAAAACAGAGATCAGTTTGCATGCTTATAAACCATGTGCCTTAGTGTAGTAGCTGAAACATTCTGCTCTATGGTAATTTGTCTAGCCAAACTGGAATAAAATCATCTCAACACTACCAAAAATGCATATCAAGCAAGCACATTTATTTTACAACACCACAAATGGTAGAAATATGGAATCCTTGTGACACAAAACAAAACAACAACAACAAAATATAGACACAACTCTATACCCTGTTACTCTAACCCAACTGCATTTTACAATTACTAAAATATTGGATTGTTATTAATATACAATGCTTAACCAAATCACAGACAATAATAGCAAATGAACAAATACATTTTAAAGCTTAATTTTTGGATGAGAGGGCAGAAAAAAGACAAACAAGAAAATTGAACAATGTCTTTAAATAATACAGTTTATAATCACAGAACCAAATGAGAAAAGTTCAAGACAGAGTTAACAGAACTGGCATCATTTTAAGATTTATTAACTTAAAGATTGGTGATTCAACCACACTCAGCAGCACCTTAGAAGAAAGGCCACGCAGTCAGCTTCTGCAGAGATTAGTCAGGAAAACCCCATGGAACTGTTCTACTCTGTGACACATGGGTCGCCATGAGGTGGAATCGACTAGGGCAATGGGTTTGGTTTTTATTCTTTATGTATTCTTTTTTAGCTATCACCAGCTCTCTTTCTAGTCAGTTGTCATCAAATCCATTTTAACTCTTA
>NW_006408695.1:1377219-1382682 GCF_000296735.1 Chrysochloris asiatica | reverse complement strand
ACACACATATACATACATATATGTGAGGAAGATTTACAAAACTAATGAAAATACTCTAGTATCTTTTCCATTTTTCCATGAACATTCAACACCTCCTCATATATATGTGTTTGTGTGAGTGAGTGTTGTGAGTGTGTGAAAGTTGGTTGTTAGATGTCATCAAGTTGGCTCTGACCTTTAGAGATCTCATGTACAGCAGAACGAACTGTTGCCCAGTCCTGCTCCATCTTTATGATAATAGCTAAGTCAGAGCCCATTGTTGCAGTTACTGTGTCTGTCCATCTCATAAAGCTTCTTCCTCTTCTTTACTCACCCTTTGTTTCATGATGCATGGTGTCCTCCAGGGGCTGGTGCCTCCTGATAACATGTTCAAAGAACGTGAAATGAAGTTTCACCATCCTCACTTCTAAGGAATGTTCTGATTGTACATATATGATTTTGTACATATGTATTCGTGTATATGTATGTATCCTCCTGAGCACAATGAGGTGTTCTGGATCACTCATTCTTTGCAATGCTTTCCATAGTTTATTATGATCCACACAGTCAAAAGCCTTTTTGAATAGTCATCAAAGCACAAGTGAAAATCTGATATTCTCTGCTTTCAGCCAATATCCATAAACATCAGCAATGGTATACTTGGCTTCATGCCCCCTTCTGGATCCAACTTGAAATTTCTGGCAGCTCCCTGTAAAATATTTCAATTATCTTCAGCAAAAATTTCCTTGCATGTAATATTAATAATATTGTCCAATGATTTCTGCATTCCACTAGGTCACTTTTTTTTTTATTTTTGAATGGACACAAATAATGACCTCTGCCAATCAGCTGGTAGCTGTTTTCAAATTTCTTAGCATAAACGAGTGAGCACCTGTAGCACTGTATCAATTTGTTGAAATAATTCCATTTGTCTTCCACTTATTCCAGCAGTCTTGGTTTTTACTAATGTCTTCAATGTAGTTTGAACTTCTTCTTAAATACCAGTGGTTTTTGATATGCTCCCTCTTGTATTGCTGAACATTGATCAATTGTTTTTGCTATGGTGACTCTGTTTATTCCTTCATCTTCTTTTGACATTTCCTGTGTCATTCAATATTTTGATCGTAGAAAACTAGAAGAATTGTGGGATGACATCAAGAACATAATACACGAAGAAAGCAAAAGTTTATTAAAAGACATAGAAGAAAAAAAGACCAAAATGGTTGTCAAAAGAGACTCTGGAACTTGATCTTGAGTGTAGAGAAACTAAAGTCACTGGAATAAATGAGGAAGTAAAATAACTGAATATAAAATTTCAGAGGGTAGCTCAAGAAGACAAAAGTCAAGTATTATAATGAAATGGGCAAAGACCTGAAGTTAGAAAACCAAAAGGTAGGAAGATGCTCAGCATTTCTCAGGCTGTATGAACTGAAGAGACACATTGATAGGGAGCTGTCAGAAACCCAAGCCAGATTCACAAAAGGACATGGAACAAGGAATATTATTACTGACATCAGATGGATCTTGACTAAAAGCAAAGAATAGCAGAAAGATGTTTACTTGTGTTGTATTAACTATGCAAAGACATCCGACTGTGTGTATCATAACAAATTATAGACAACATTGTAAAGTATGAGAATCAAAGGACATTGAATTGTGTTCATAAGGAACCTGTACATAGATAAAGAGGCATTTGTTGAACAGAACAAGGCAATACTGAATGGCTTAAAATCAGGAAAAATCTGTGTCAGGGCTGTATCTTTTCACCATACTTATTCAATCTGTATACTGAGCAAATAATATGAGAAGGTGGATTATATGACAAAGAAAGTTCCATAGGATCAGAGGAAAACTCATTAAGAACCTATGATATGCCGTTAACACACTTTCAGAGACCCAAGCTTTCAGAATGGATTACACCTCAATGTAAAGAAAACAAGTCTTCACAACTGAAGTCATAAACATCATCACACAAAAACAGAAAGTTTGAAGTTGGCAAAGACTTCATTTTGCTTGAATCCACAACCAACACTCCTGGGAGCAGCAGTCAAGAAATTAAATTAGGTATTAGGCAAATCTGTTGCAAAATGGCATTTTGATAATGTTAAGATGCAAATACATCATTTGAGGACTAAGGTACACCTGACCCAAGTCATGGTATTTTCAATCACCTCATATGCTTGTGAAAGTTGGACAATGAATAAGGAAGACCATTGAGGAATCAACACAATTGAACTATGGCATTGGAGATGAATATTAATAGTATAAAGGGCTACTGGGAGAATAAACATGTGTCTTAAAAGAAGTGCAGCCAGAATACTCCTTAGAAGCAAGAATGATTAGATTTTGTCACTTGTATTTTGGACATATTATTAGGAGGGACCAGTCACTGGAGAAGGACATCATACTTGGTAAAATAGAGAGTCAATGGAAAAGAGAAAGCTCCTCAGTGAGATGGATTGACATGGTGACTGCAACAATGAATCTGAACGTAGCAGTTGTGAGGATGGTGCAGGACCAGGCAGTGTTTTACTGTGTTGTGATAGGATTGCTATGAGTCAGAACTGAAAAAAACTTCATCTAACATCAAGAACAACACCTGTGACTACTACTACTATGCATATGTGGAATTAGCTAATCTCTACAAACTGAGCTCTTGGTCATTAGATGAATTTACAAAGAGAATGGGTTGCCAATATTCTTAGATGTTATATGTGTCATTCAAACACTGAAAATACCAAAAATAAATTCTTTTTAAAATTATATCTAATACTTCTGTTGTTGTTAAATGCCATCCAATCTATTCTGACTTACCATGGCACCTTATGACAGAGCAAAACTATGCCATAGGTTTTTCTTGGTTGTAATCTCTGTAGAAGGAGATTCCCAGGTCTTTTCTATCATGTAAAAACTGGATGGCTTAAAACTAACAATCTTTCAATTAGTAGTTGAGGGCTTAATCATTGAACCACTAGGGCTCCTTCCAATAATCCTTGTTGTTATTGTTAGCACTGTTGAGTTGGTTCCTACTCATATCTACCCTGTATAGGGCTTCCAAAAAGTGGTTGGTGGGTTTGAACCACCAACTTTGTGGTTAGCAGTCCAGTGCTTATCCTACAGCACCGCAACCAGACTCCACAATTC
The DNA here is from genome assembly GCF_000296735.1 of Chrysochloris asiatica. NCBI lineage: Eukaryota > Metazoa > Chordata > Mammalia > Afrosoricida > Chrysochloridae > Chrysochloris > Chrysochloris asiatica. Next base: position 1,379,559 of record NW_006408695.1, on the reverse strand, counting down.
AGCATGATTTTGAGGTTAACAGTCTCTGCATTTAAAAGGAGAGGACAACTATTTATTCATGTGTATATAGGTATAACTTTCCTGTGATTTACTAGAACTTCCACTTGCATGAAGGGTGATTCATTTAGAGGCTGCAATGGGTGAAAACGTTGGCAGTAGAATACGATAACTACATTTTTTACCATTGTTTACTCCATTCTCAGAGTCACTAAGTCCTTGACTAGCCAGGAGAAGTAGGAGGAGGACATTTAGGGAGAAGATGTGCTGTGTCCAGTCCAGCTCTTAAGCTCTTAGGCGTTAGGGGGGAAAAAAAGATAATTTGGAACCTCAGGATCTTCTTGGGTCATGTTACACTGAGTCATAATTTGTCAGGGTTCAGGAGAAAGCCAAAGGTCACCAAGTTGAGTCTTCCTCCCACACAGATGCTTTGATTATCCTTGTGGGAACTCCAGATTGTGATCAGACTGGAATTTACAGAAAATTGAAATATGCAGAGTTAAACTGGACAACCTAATAATCAATAAAGGAATCAAAATAAAAGTCATGAGGAAAAAGCAAGTCAAAAAATGTATAACGAGATGAAAAGTACATGAAAACACTTGTTTACTGCATCATTGGTTTTGTTGAGGCTAAGGGACCCCCAATTTTAGTATTTTCCTTTAGGACTTTATGGAACAGTTATGATAACCCATCTTCTGTGTCCTTCAGCTAGCCATTTCAGTATAGCAGCAACTTCTAATATGTTGTAAATTTCTACTCTCCACTAGTCGATATTGCATGTATGGAACAAAGATGTCCTATATATTTAATGGCTATCAAGAATGACTTTTCTATGAAAAGTCACAGGTCAAACAGAAACATGGGGTGGAAATTACAGGAACATAGATTTATGGTCAATAGTTGAGGGTTCTTTTAAGGCACTTGTCAAAAAAGAAATGATCCTCCTGGAAAGGCCAGAAAGCAACCCTGTTATTTAGTGAATACTAACAAGAATTCACTCAAAAAATCAAGCGAACCTGTCTTACCATTTACAATGCACTATGTAAGGAGAGGAGTCCTGGTGGGGTGCTGTGGGTTAACGCATCATCTGTGACCCCTCAATTTCTTCTGGTGTTATGGGTCCATTCAGATTTTTGGCCTCGTTTGTGTTAGATGGAGTAGGTTGTATGTTTGTAGAAATTTGTCTATTTCTTCTAGATTTCCAAATTTGTTAGTGTTTAATTTTCATAATATTCTCTTATGAACTTGTTCATTTCAGTTGGTTCCATTGTAATGTTTCACATCTCATTTCTTATTTGCGTTATCTGCATCTTCTCTTTATTTTCTTTTGTCAGTTTGGGAAGTGGTTCATCTACTTTATTGATTGATCTTTTCAAAGAAACAACTTTTAGTTCTGTTGATTCTTTTTACTGATGTTCTGTGTTCTGATTCATTTGTCATTGTGATTGTTGTTGTTAAGTGCTGTCAAATGGTTTCTGATTCATAACACCTTGTACAGGGTTTCTGAGGTTGTGAATCTTGTGTGAGAAAAAAACCTCATTTTTTTTTTCCCCACAGAGCAGCTGGTGGGCTTTAACCACCAAACTTAAGATTCGGAGTATAGTGCTTATCCTACAGAGTTTCTTCACTCCCCTTTGATTCCTTTATTTTTTTAATCTAATTTTTATTATTTCTTTTCTTCTGGAAACTGTAGGGTTCATGTGCTACTCTTTTTTCTTTTGTTTGAATTGTAGGTTTAATTATTATTTTTTCCCCTTTTTCACTTTTGATGTGTGCATTTATTGCTGTAAATTGATCTATGTGTGCAGCTTTCTATATTCCAGATGTTTTGGTTAGTTACAATTTCATTCTTGTTTGATTATAGTAATTTTTTTCAATTTCAATTTTAATTTCATCTGTTACCCACTGGTTTTTAAGCAAGGTGTTATTAATTTTCAACATATTTATTTTCCTTGTTATTTCTTTTATTGATTTTCTTGTGTGGCACTATAGTATAAGCACTGGAGTGCTAATTGCAAGGTCAGTGGTTCAAACCAAGTAGCTGCTTCTAGAAAACCCTATGCAGGGTCACTATGAGTCAGAACCAACTTAACAACAGCAACAGTTTTATATGTTGTGATCTGACACAATGCTTTGTATTATTCTGATATCAAACACAGAATCAAGATGTATTGCTCATTATTGGTGATTGGAATGCAAAAGTCAGGAGCAAAGAGGAAGGATCAATAGTTGGAAAATACGGCCTTGGTGATATAAGTGATGCTGGAGAACACAAGATAGAATTCTGCAAAACCAATGATTTGTTCATTTCAAATACCTTCTTTAGACAGCATAAGAGAC
>NW_006408695.1:1364188-1374712 GCF_000296735.1 Chrysochloris asiatica | reverse complement strand
AATCTGGCTGCGAACCGCAATGTCAGCAGTTCGAAACTACCAGCTGTTCCGCGGGAGAAAGATGAGGCTTTCTGCTCCAGTAAAGATTTACAGCCTCGGAAACCCTGTTTAGGGTCTCTATGGGTCAGAATCAACTCAACGGCACTTAACAGCAACAACAACAACATCACCATATAATTACCCAAATTTTAGATAAGTAGATTCATAAATTTAGAACAGAGGGGATCTTTAGAAAATATCTGATCTAATTTCACCTAATAACCTGACACCCATCCAGGAGGTTCATTGAACTGACTGACCAACACCACTAATTGCTAAGTGTAGAACTAAAACTCAGTAACTAATTTAGATCTCTAAATTCATATCTAATATTGCTACTAAACAATATTATTTCATGAGTGATTAGAACTTCTAATAATTTTTCAGTCTCTATAAGGAGCTCTGGTAGCGTAGTGGTTACGAATCGGGCTGCGAACCTTAAGGTAAGCGGTTCGAAACTACCAGCCGCTCCACGGGAGAAAGATGAGGCTTTCTACTCCCATAAGGATTTACACCCTCGGAAACCCTGTACAGGGTCGCTATGGGTCGGAACCGACTCGACGGCACTTAACAACAACAACAACAACAATAAGGTTGTTCGGAAACCCTGTACAGGGTCGCTATGGGTCGGAACCGACTCGACGGCACTTAACAACAACAACAACAACAATAAGGTTGTTAAGTGCTGTCAAGTTGGTTCCATCTTGCACAGGGCTTAACAGGCAGTCTCATTTAAAATATGAGTATGTTTTAAATTATTACAAAATAGATTATGGTATGTCTATTTTGTAATAATTTAGAACTGTGAAGAAGTGATGAAAATGCCTTCCCTTGGTTATAATAAATTTAATAACATTTATAGTGATATTAGCCATGTTGTACCACTTGTTTTAGCATCATTATCCAAGATAAGACAATTATAATAAAAGATACACTATATTTTAATAATCACGGGACAAAGATGAGGCTTTCTGTTATGCAAAGGTTTACAACTTCAGTAATCCAATATAGGATCACTATGAGTTGACACAGACTTGATGGCACTTAACAACAACTATTTTAATATTGCACTAAATTGTTATTATAGAGGGAATTTTCTAAGCATAGAAAAATACTTTTTAATAATGGGGGTTGCACTTTCTAGAAATTTTCACTCCAAGTATATTTTAAAAGTTTATGTCCAAAGAGTGAAAGAGAACAAAAGTGTAATATATGCAAAGGCTTAATTTACTGTTGTATATTAAAAGCACCTATGAATATGGTTGTGCTAATTCTATGTACGTTTCTGAGTTGGATTTTTAATTTTTTTTTTTTAGGGAAGTTCTATTTTCTCATGGTTTCCCAACCACTCCTGACCAATCCTGTCCTTAATATCTAAAGGAATTTTGAGTAAGGATAAGGATTTTATCTTTCCATTGTCTGTGTAAATGCTGTACTTAATCTATGATCCACCCAAAGGAAGAGTAAATTTTATTAAGTAACTAATTTTTAGCTTCATCCTGGCCTTATTTTATGTTTGAACCCATTGTGACTGCCACTGTGCCAATCCATTTCTTTGAGGATCTCCTCTTTACTGGTCCTTCCTGACAACATATCTAAAGGATAAGAGATGACGTGTATAAGGAGAACTCTGGCTGTACTTCTTCCAAGGCTGATTTGTTTGTTTCTGGCAGTTCATTGTACTTTCAATATTCTTCATTTGCCAACACCATAATTCAAATGCGTCTATTCTTCTAAGATCTTCTTTATTCATAGTCCAACTTTCATATGCATATGATGTGATTGAAAAGACAATCACTTGGGTCAAGTGCACCCTAGTCCTCAAACTGACATCTTTGCTCTTTCACACTTTAATGAAGTCTTCTACAGCAGATTTGCCATTTTGAATTTTAGGTTTTTCTTTTAGTATATATTTCTAATTTTGCTTGTGTGGCATTATATTTTTTAGACAAATGGGCACAGCTGTATTTCCATCCCCATATATACTTCTAGAACTTTGCCACTCTCATATTTCTCTCAAGGACTGATTGGTGGATGTGAACTATCAGTCTTGTAGCTAACTCTATCCTTCTAAAAAGCTTTAAATGTTCTCTGAAGTGCAGTGGGGGACAATAAATAATAAAGGGATCCAAAAGCAGACATATATAATAAATAAGGAATTTCTTAAATTACGATTTTTTAATATGACAACAGGTATGAATATTCACAGAAGAAAATATCGGTTGCAAAAATAAATAATTTTTAAAAAACATGTAAAATTATTAACTTTATCAGTAATTCTAATATGTCTGCACACATTTACAGAAACAATTTTAAAACTTTGTTTTATAAGATTTTTTATTTTGTATGTGTGGCAAACATTGTTTTTCAAACTACTTAACCACAGCAAGTTCCATTCCCACATATGCTTCTAGAACCTTGAAGCTGAGATACTAATCAAGATGTAGTATCTATTCCCCTTCCTCAGGATTTTATATAGACTTTGTGACTCCTCCAACAAAAAGCACATTGTAGAAATGTGTGACATCTGAGGCTAGTTGTTCAATTTCATATGGTTCTCTCTCTCTCTCTCTCTTTGTTTCTCTTTCTGTTTCTATTATCAATCACCCTTGGAGATAGTCATACTATTTGGTTTATGACCAGTCCACATAGAGAAGCTAAATGTAGCTAGATGTTCCAGTTATTAGTCTCAAGTCTCAACATCAATCCAAAACATCTGACTGAAACAGCTGTCATGCAATTTCAGGCCCTTTATTGTAGCCTGACATTGAGCGGTACAGAAATGAGCTTGCCCAGCTATGCCTTACTCAAATAATAGATTCATGAGCAAAATAAATCTAGTCATTGCTTTAAGCCAGGATTTCTCAATCTAGGCACAACTGACATTGTTGTTGTTGTTGTTAAGTGCCATTGAGTCGAGTCTGACCCATAGTGACCCTATATAGGGTTTCCAAGGAGCAAATGGTGAGCTTGAACCGCCAACCTTGCAGTTCAAATGGCTTTGAAGTCTGGTGCATTAACCCACAGGCCCACACCAGGACTCACACCTGTAGGACAGGATAATTCTTCTTTTTTTGGTGGGGCGGGGAGGCATTTACTGTGTAGTGTAGAATGTTTAGTAGCATTCCTTGGCCTCATGCCTTTATTATTTTCCTCCTTCACCTACCCTCTGAATCATGACAATAAAAACTGTCCCATAAATCCACTGCCATTGAGTCAATTCTGACTCACAGCAATCCTTTAGAATAGAGTAGAATTGCCCCATAGGGTTTTCTAGGGTTATAAATCTATGGAAACAGATGCAACATCTTCCTTCTGAGGATAGACAGGTTGGGTTTAAACTGCCGATCTTTCAATGATCACTCATCCTTGATTAATAACAGCTAAACACTACCAAGACTTCTTTAAAAATGTCCGATGGTGAGGAAAAGAATTGCCTTTGAAATCCACTGCTTTAAAACCCACTATTTATTCGTAGTGTAGTGGTTACGAATAGGTCTGTGAACCGCAAGGTCAGCAGTTCGAAACTACCAGCGGTTCCGCGGGAGAAAGATGAGGCGTTCTGCACCCATAAGGATTTACAGCCTTGGAAACCCTGTACAGGGTCTCTATGAGAACCGACTCCATGGCACTTAACAACAACAAAACTTATTCGTTATGCAACCATAGTGATGCTTGTTTCTCCTTGTCTTTCACATCCTTCCCATCACTCATCCCCACTTAGGTAATGTATCCTAGTCCAAAATTCAAAAGAATGGGAAGATATTATACAAACGTGCCTGCAATTTTCACTTCTCATTAAATGATAGTTTCAGTTGGTCAAAATCCAGTAAACTGGAATAATTTGATGCCTACTATTTTATTCAAGCTCACCAGCAACTCCTCGGAAACCCTATACAGGGTCGCTATGGGTCGGAACCTACTCGGAAACACTTAACAACAACAACAACATTAGCTCTAAGTGATTACATAGCTTCAGTTTGATATTTTTCTTAAATTAAGGGTTGTATGATTTTGTAGCAATACTTTCTGACTTACTGTCCTGTAAATGTATATATATAATGTTCTATATATTTTATCTCATTTTGATAGTTTCTAGGTAATTTCAGTTATTGTGAGTATAGGTATGTGCACTATTATGACTTAGGATGTTTTGTGCATTTGTTTTCTTTTTCTTTTCATTTCTGGATACTTTAGAGTTTGAGAGAAAACTATTGATTTTTGTATGTATGTCTTGAATCTTGTATACAGACACCTTGCAAACTCTCACATTAATTCTAATAGAGTTTTTCTAGAATCTCTTTGATTTTCTAAGCTTATGATCAGCACTGGAGTGTAAATCACAGGGTTGGCAGTTCAAATTCACCAGCTGCTCCTCAAAAACCCTATACATGATGGCTATGAGTTGGAAATGACTTGAAAACACTTAGCAATAATAACAATAATATCAACAACAGAAAGAAGTGAAACCTTCTTTATTTCCTATATTAATATTAATTTGTTTTCTTATCCTATGGCTTTCAGAACACCTCCAGCCAATATTACATACTAGTGTCAAAAGCAGGTATCCCTTATTGATTCTGTGACTTTAAATACAATAACTTCAGTACACTGATATTGATATCAGATTTTGTGAGTTTATTTGCACATTTTTTAAAAATTTGAGTTTCCACGATTTTGACTCATATGTGTTAGGAAGCAAAACTGCTCTAAATGGTTTTCTAGGCTAGAAACATATTACTAAGCTTTTCTGCCTAGAGTCCTCTTGGTGTTCAAACACCAATCTTTCAGTTAACATCCAAATTCCTATTCATCTGTACCACCCAGGAAACTCATTTGCACATGTTGTTGCTTGGTGTCTTTGAGTTTATTTTGGACTCACTGTAACCCCATATGAAAGGAGCTCTGGTAGCGTAGTGGTTACGAATCTGGCTGTTAACCTCAAGGTTGGCAGTTTGAAACTACCAGCTGTCCTGTGGGAGAAAGATAGAAAGATGAGGCTTTCTGTTCCCGTAAATATTTACAGCCACAGAAACCCTGTGCAGGGTCACTATGAGTCGGAACTGACTCCATGATACTTAACAACAGCAACCCCATATGATAGAGTAGAACCCCGCCCCCTCCCCCAGACCCCCATAGAGTTTTCTAGGCTGTAATCTTAATGGGAACAGATACCAAGGTCTTTCTCCTCTGGATTCTCTGGCTGGATTTAAAGTGCCAACTTTTCAGTAAGCAGCCAAGTGTTTAAATGGTATACATAGCCACGTACAAAATTTAAGTAGTTGTCTTTCATTCTGATTTTATTTGGAATTATTAGAAATAGCTACCCCATTTTTCAAATGCCTTTTCAATACCTCAATCAACAAGTGTTTTGATATTAAATTCACTTCCATTAGCTGAATACAATCCACTTGCTTTTTACACATTGCTTTTCTTTGACACATTGGTGACTTTTACATCTAGATTTACAAATGTAATTGAATTAATCACTTTTTTATTATTATTTAATTCTCAAAAATATAGTTGGAAGAACCCCACTGTTTTCTACTATCAGCAGTATTTAAAATAACTTTGGAAACATTTGTTCTTTAAGATTTGAAAGTATTAGCCTATAAACCTATCTGACCCTTCAATGTTTTCTATAATAACTGATAATTTCCAATTTTTCACCTAATGATTCAATTGTGATAAATATACTGTTTGCTATAAATGTAGCTGCTTCCTTGAGGTATACCAATGCTTTGTTATAGAATTGAATATCATATTATTCTTTTAATGTCTTTGTGGCTAAGTCTTATCAGCTTTATTTTTGTATATTTTACTCCCTTTTTTAATCTTTAATCAAGTTTATAAGAGATTTATTATTTTATTGGACTTATCAAAAAAGTAGCTTTTGATTGATTTATTTTATGCACTTTTCCACGATTACAAATAGAGACTCTAAGTGTCGACAACATAGGGTTATAATAACTGAAAATCAAAACCAAATGCATTACCATTGAGCTGAATCTAACTCTTAGGGGACCTATAGGACAGAGAAGGATTTCTGAGACTGAACATTTTTAAAGAGCAGATAGTCTCATCTTTATCCCACAGAACAGCTGATAGGTTTGAATCACAGACTTTGCAGTTAGCAGACTTATGCTTAACCCACAGTGCCACCAGGGCTTCTTAGGATTATGCTAACCTCAAGGTCAGCAGTTCGAAACTGCCAGCCATTCCCTGGGAGAAAGATGAGGGTTTCTGCTCCCATAAAAGTTTACAACTTCAGAAACCCTATGCGGGTCGCTATGTGTGGGAACTGACTCTATGGCATACCACCACCACCACCACTGTCATTGAGTGGATTCCAACTCATAGTGACCCTGTATAAAGTTTCCAAGGTTTTAAATCTTTACAGGAGCAAAAAAATTTCATCTTTCTCCCCTAGCACAGCTGGTAGATTTGAACTGCCAACCTTATGGCTGGCAGTCCAATGCTTTACCTATAATACCACAACAGGACTCCTCTTATTATAATGTCATTGTTGTAAAGTTCATTCTAACTCATAGTGACCCTACATAGGGTTTCCAAGAAGCAACTGATGACTTCCAACTACCAATGTCACATTAGCAGGCCAGTTCTTATCCTACAGTGCTACATCAGTAAGAGATAAATAAATTAATATTCATGAAGTGCTTGTTGTTATTGTTAAGTGCCATCAAGTCGATTCCAACCCATAAAGACCTTGTAGACCCTGTGTATAGTTTCCAAGGAGCAGCTGGTGAGCTTGAACCACTGACCTTGCAGTTCAAACGACTTAGATATACTTAAATTCAGAAGAAACATGTTGAAAATGTACTCTCCTTATATTTTCATTAAGCTGCCAATGTTCTGATGTATATTGGTGTTGTTATTAAGTATAATCAAGTCAAGTCAGTTCCAACTCATAGCAACTCTGTATGGGGTTTCCAAGAAGCAGCTGGAACGTTTGAACCACCCGTTCTTCCTTTATATATTTAGCTGTTGTATTGTTTGGTGTGGTGTGGCACTGTGGTTTAATGCACCAGACTGCAAAGCCGTTTGAACTGCAAGGTTGGCAGTTCAAGTTCACCAGCCGCTCCTCGGAAACCTTATACAGGGTCGCTATGGATCGGAATCGACTTGACGGCACTTAACAACAACAACATTGTTCAGTGTATAATGGCTTATATTTGAACACTGTCTTCACAAAATGTGTCTTCTATCTTTACACTGTATATTAACTCACGTTTTTAATAATCTTTTTTAGTGCTTTCAACCTTAAAAAAAATCCACCTTCATAAAACTATTATTATTATTCTTTCTCCCTTTCTCTGTCTCTTTCATTTACTTTCATAATGTATCTTTTGTTTCATTCTGATTCTTGTATAGAGCATAGAATTAGGTTTAATTTATTTTTTAATGACGTTTGAGAGTATATTTCATTGAAAGATGATCGTTCATTCCCAACAAACATGATAATAGACAAAATACTTTATGTTTCATTCTGCTATTCTGTTATTGTTTTGCTTAGTATTTTATCTATTTTACCTCCTTTCATTTCTTTTTGTGTTTATGTGTTTGATTAGGTTGATATTGATTCCATTTTGTTATGCTTTTAATTTGGAAACTACTATCGCTGTAGTAGCATAGTGGTTATGAGTTGGGCTGCTAATCCCAAGGTCAGCAGTTTGAAAGTACCACCCATTCCACCAGAGAAAGATGAAAATCTTTCTGCTCCCCTAAAGATTTTCAGCCTCAGAAACCTATACAGGGTTGTGATGAGTCAAACCCAACTCCACGGCACACAACCACTACTACAATAGCTTGTCATGATCCACACAGTCAAAAGCCTTTGCATAGTCAATAAAGGACAAGTAAGCATTTCTCATATTCTTTACTTTCAAGTCAAGATCCATTTGACATAAACAATGATATCCCTAGTTTGATGTCCTCTGCTGAATTTGACTTGAATTTCTGACAGTTTTCTGTGAATGGAAAGCTGCAGCAAAATTTTACTTGCATGTGATAATAATGATATTGCTTAATGATTTCTACATTCTGTTGGGAAACCTCTCTTTGAAATGGGCACAAATATTGATCTCTTCCAATTGGTTGGCAAGGTAGATGTCTTCCAAATTTCTTGGCATAGAAAGTGAGCACTTCCAGTGTTTCTTCAGTTTGTTGAAATATTTCAATTTGTAGCCCATCAATTGCTGGAGTCTTGCTTTTCATCAGTGCCTTCAGTGCAGTTTGGACTTCTTTCTTCAGTATCACTGGCTCTTGATCATACTGTTGTTGATGTTGTTAAGTGCCATAGAGTTGGTTCTAACCCATAACAACCCTGTATAGTTTTTCCAAGGAGCAGCTGGTGAGCTTGAACCACCAACCTTGCAGTTCAAACTGACTGCAGTCCCCCTTTAAATGGTTGAACATTGACCATTTCCTTTTGATACAGTGATTCTGTGTATTCCATCCATCTTCTTTTGATGCTTTCTGCATCACTGAATATTTTGTCCATTGTTGTTGTTGTTATGTGCCGTGGAGTCAGTTCCAACTCATAGCAACCCTGTACAGGTTTTCCGAGGCTGTAAATCTTTACGGGAGCAGAAAGCCTCATCTTTCTCCCACGGAACAGCTGGTAGTTTCAAACTGCTGACCTTGTGGTTCACAGCCCGATAGAACCCTTAAATATTTCAAGTCAAGGCTTGAAGTTTTTCCTGTTTTTTCCCATTTGTGCAATGCTGAGTGTTTTCTTCCCTTTTGTTTGTAGGACAGCAGGTTTTTGCATATTTCATTATAATACTTATCTTTGTCTTCTCAAGCTGCCCTTTGAATTTTTCTGTTTTAGCTGTTTTACTTTCTAATTTCTTCCATTCACTTTAGCATCTCCATGATGGAGAGCCAATTTCAGAGTTTCTTCTGACATCCATTTTGGTCTTTTCATTCTTTCCTGTCTTTTTAAATGACCTCTTGCCTTCTTTCTGTATGATGTTCTTGAGGTTATCATGCAGCTTTTTTGGTCTTTGGTCACAAGTGTCTAATGCATCAAATCTGGTCTTCAGATGGTCTCTTATTCAGATGGGATATGTTCAAGGTCATATTTTGGCTGTGGTGGACTTGTTTTAATTTTCTTCAATCTGAGCTGCATATGAGCAATTGATGGTCTGTTCCACAGTTGGCCCCTCAACTTGTTTTGACTGACGATATTGAGCTTTTCACTACCTCTTCGAAACAGTCTGTTGGATTCCTGTGTATTCTGTCTGATGAGGTCCATGGGTATATGATGTTTTAAATTTTTATTTATAATAAATAAGTCATTTGTCTTACAAATTATATCATGCTGTCTCCAGCACCATTTCTATCACAAAGGCCATATTTTCCAGCTACTGATCCTTCTTTGTTTCTCTCCTTTACATTCCAATCACCAGTAATTATCAATCTTGACTGCATGTTTGGCCAATTTCAGACTGAAGAAGTTGGTAGAATTCTTCAATTCCTTCATCACTGGTTTTAGTGATTGGTGCGTATATTTGAATAATAGTGATATTAACTGGTCTTCCTTATAGGTTTAAGGATGTTATCTGATCACAGACAGCATTGTGCTTCAAGATGGATCATGAAATGTTCTTTTTGATGATGAATGTGATGTCATTCCTTTTCAATTCATCATTCCCTGCATGTTTTTGTTAAGTGCCATCGAGTCGGTTACGACTCATAGCAACCCTGTATAGGGTTTCTGAAGGGTGACTAGTGAATTTGAACTGTCTGCAGTTCAGTGCATTTCAAAATGGCCAGCACCAGTCCATTTGAGCTCATGAATGCCTAACATTTCAACATTTACTTGTTCTGTTTCATTTTTCATAACTGTCAATTTTCCTAGATTCATACTTTTCATGCTGTGATTTTTAATGTATAGACAGCAACTGTTTCTCACCATTTTGTGTGAGTTGTGCCCCATCAGCAAGTTAAGGTCCTAAAATCGTTACTCCATTCACGCCAGCATGGTCAACTCTACTTTGAAGAGGCTGCTCTTTCCATTTAAATTTTGTATGCTTTCCAACGTAAGGTGCTCATCTTCTGGCACCATATCTCACAATGTTCCACAGCTACTCATATTGTTTCATCTTCTGGCACTATAGCTGACAATATTCTACTGTTATGTGGGGCTGTGGGTTAATGCACTGGACTGCAAAGTCAGTTTGAATCACAAGGTTGGCTGTTCAAGCTCACCAGCAGCTCCTCAAAAACCCATACAGGGTTGGAACCAACTCAATGGCACTTAATAGCAACCAACATTCAGAAGTAGTTCACCTCTCCATCCTCCTAGTCTGTCTAAGTTGGAAGTTCAGGTAAAAGATGTCCACTATGGGTGACTCTGCTGGCATTTCAAATACCAGTAGAATAGCTTCCAGCATCACAACAAACAAGCCACCACAGTATGACAAGCTGATAGACATGGCATATATACTATATGTTGTTAAT
>NW_006408695.1:1335684-1363748 GCF_000296735.1 Chrysochloris asiatica | reverse complement strand
AGTTATCATATATATTCTATTACTGAAGAATTGACACACTTATCCCTTGTGGCACAGGTAATAAGAGATAGTACCAGGATTTTTTAAGCTGGGTAGACTGATTAAAGGCAAATATTTGAAATGATAAATTATATGTTGCTGTTGTTATGTGTCATCGAGTCAGATCTAACTCATAGCAATCCTGTATAGGGCTCCCAAGGAGTGGCTAGTGGGTTTGAATCACTGACCTTGTGGCTCAAACTGACCTTGCAGTCCAATACATTATCTTGCAGTACCATACTACCTCTCATAATCTTAATTATTTTTTTCAGGAAATCATTCTGCTTTCCTATTTTTTTACTTTACACCACAAAAAGATATTTTAAAAAAATGTTCTCACCTCATCCCTCTCTTACTCTATCTTTTAACTGTCTGCCATGAGAAATTTGAAATCTTTTACAGTCTATTTTGCCCATCATCTATTCGTAGATGTTGCTGAGGTAATTTAGAAATTCAGATCTGGACTTTTATTCTTATCTATGTCACTTTATATTCCAAATTAAAATAAGATACTAGGTTTTCCTAACAAAAATAAATGAAAACTTATAAATTAATGTTGCCAAAGTTATAGCCATGCAACCATAAATTAATACTTTCTAAAATTCACTTTTGCAATTAATATAAATATACGTTAATATCTATTTACTTATTGATCTAATTTTAAAAACATATTGCAAAGAGATATTGAAAATTAAGATATAAAAGTAGTAAGGATGTGAAACTCATCTATAATTCAATTAAGAGCTAAAATGACTTTAATCAATTATCATATACACTTATGAAAAAATTTTTGTCCATTCACTAAAAAAATATAAAGAATTGAACTGTATTATAAAAATTGTTATAGCATGACAATAATAAAATTTGAATACAAAACCACTTAATCAATATGATAGCTACTAGTATACATAGGAGCTTTGGTAGTGTAGTGGTTATGAATCGGGCTGCGAACCGCAAGGTCAGCAGTTCGAAACTTCCAGCTGTTCCGTGGGAGAAAGATGAGGCTTTCTATTCCCGTAAAGATTTACAGCCTTTGAAACCCTGTACAGGGTCGCTATGAGTCGGATCTGACTCCACGGCACATAACAACAACAACAGTATACACCATAAGGAGTCCTGATGTAGCACTGTAGGCTAATGCGTCAGACTGCAAAGTCGTTTGAACTGCAAAGTCAGTGGTTCAAGCTCACCAACTGCTCCTTGGAAACCCTATACAGGGTCGCTATGGGTTGGAATCGACTTGACAGCACTTAACAACAGTATACTAAAACAGTAAAATGGTTCTCTCTAAACTTGGTGGATCTGAGTAATTTAAAAAAATTATCTGTACTTTGGTAATTCCCAACTATTTTACAATCGTCATATATTTCTTTACAGCCCAAAAGATCCCTACCCCTTTTTTCTTTTAAGAATCATCGAATTATTTACAGCAAAATAGCATTTAATACAGAGACAGCTAAAGCCACACTGCCCTCTGTAGGATTCTGGCTGACTCACAACCTTTATTTATATGCACATATATATTTTTTAAAGCTCTGTTGGATAATCACTGGAGTCCTAGGTTGCCGCTGTGTGTTAATGCGCCAGACTGCAAAGTCGTTTGAACTGCAAAGTCGGTGGTTCAAGCTCACCAGCTGGTCCTCAGAAACCCTATACAGGGTCACTATGGGTCAGAATCGACTCGACGGCACTTAACAGCAACAACAACAGGATAAGCACAGGACAGCGAACCACAATGTCAGCAGTTCAATCCCACTAGCCACTCTGGAGAAGAAAGATGAGTATTTCTACTCTTGTAAAGACTTACAGCCTTGGAAAACCTAAACGTGGTGGTCGCTATGAATTGGAATTAACTCAACAATAGTTAACAACAACAAATTTTTAAATCGACTCACGATTGCAAGGTATATATTTTTTTAAATAAAAGAAACTTGTATGTAAGATACATATGTAAAATTAGTAATGTTAAAATAACTGAAACAGTCACATAGAGTACTGTAATCATTGTCATTGGCCTAAAAATATTTAAGTCAGGAGAGCTTAATATAGAGCACAGACCTAGTACAAGTGAAACCCAAATTTCAAAGAATATTTTTTAAATAGCAATTTAAATAAATCCAATCTTTCAAAATTTGGGTTTAAATGTTATTTATAAAAATAAATGTGGAAGAAGAGCATTAGTTGTAGATACATTAGGAATTTACTTTTAAAAGATAAAAGTATCCTTGTTCTCTTAATACTAACTATGTCTAGCCCTCTGGAAGATACAAGAAGAGATTCCTCCAGAAATGGAGGAAACATCTAAGATCCTTTTCTTATTCTCATTTTATGAAAGCAATTGCATATCAGAGAGATCATACTTGAGATTCTAGCAAAGCTCCTTTTTGAACGCCATTCTCCTAATTTGTAGACCAACATAGCTTTCCCATTACCTAGAAGTACCTTCTGTCTATTTCAGAACTATATGATGTCCAGTTACATGTTCCCAATTCATTTTTCATTTGACTTTTTCTGACTTCCCTTTTCTTCTTTTTCATTAAAATTGTCCACTCTTCTTTTGCTTTCCCTTTAGCATATAGTTCCTCAATTTGGTTTTTTGGTATTAGATTTTTACGTTTAATAGACCACTAAGAGGTTCTAGCGTAGTGGTTACGAATCGGGCTGTGAACCGCAAGGTCAGCAGTTCGAAACTACCAGCAATTCCTCGGGAGAAGAGGAGGTCTTCTGCTCCCGTAAAGATTTACAGCCTCAGAAATCCTCTGCAGGGTCACTATGAGTTGGAACTGACTCCACGGTACTTAACAACAAGAACAAGAAGAGGTTCTGTAATAAAAAAAAAAAAAAAAAAATGATACCAAAATCTTTCATTAATCAGAAATGAAGATGCATTATACACCTTGACTGTTGGTGTTTTTGTTGTTGTTAGTTGCCCTTGATCAGGCACTGACTGAAGAGGACCTTATATACAACAGAAAAAAATGTTGCCTGGTTCTGTGTCATTCCCATGATCCTTAGAATGTGTGAGTCCAGTGCTGCGGCTTTTATGTCGATCCATCTCATTGATGATTTCTCTTTAATTTAGCTTAGCCTTTATTATACCAATATTGATGTTCTTTGCTATCTATTGGTCTTTCCTTCTTATGTATCCAAAGTAAGCAAGATAAAGCCTCACCATCCTGGATTCTAAAGAACTTTCACTTCTTCTAAGACTTGGTTTGGACTTTGAGCAGCCTATAACATAATCTATTTTTCACCAACACCATGATTTAAATGCATCAATTCTTATTCTGTTTTCCTTTTTTCTTGTTCAATAGTCACATGCATATGAGATAATTGAGAAGACCATGGCATATGCTGGGCATGCCTTAGTAATCAAAATGGTATCTTTGTTTTATAGAACTTTAATGTCTGGTTCAGCTGCATATTTGTCCAGTATTTGGCCACTGCAATACATTATTTGATTTCTTGACTACTGCTTTCATCAAGTTTTATAACTTGATTATTTTTCCAAGTAAAATAAGATCATTGCTCACTTTAATTTTTTCTCTCCATGCTTCAAGTGAAGCAATACTAAATACCTCTGAGACTTAGTTTTTATATATTTAAGGTGAATATATACTGCAAATTTTGCAAGGTTTTAATGAGTAAGAAATGAAATAGTGGTACATAAGGAGAGACGTAAGTATATAATACTGCCGCCTCAAAGTAGAGTTCACTGTGATGAAGCATATGGAGAAAAGCTTTCAAGACCTTAATTTTGTGATAGGACACAACTCAAAATGAGGAGAAACACCTGTAAACATCCAATTAATAATTGGCACATGGAATATATGAAGTATGTTGCTGTGCTAAGTGTCATCAAGTTGGTTCTGACTCATAACAACCCAGTATATGGTTTCTGAGGAGTGTGTGATGGATTTGGACTTGTGGTTCAGAAAGTTGTCAGAATGAAATGGAATGCATATACATTGATATGCTAGGCATTAGTGAGCTGAAATGGACTGGTACTGGCCATTTAAAATCGACAATAACATGGTTTACTATGCCGGACATGACAAATTGAGGAGGAATTGCATTACATTCATCATGAAAAGATCATTTCAATAACTATCTTGAAATACAATGCTGTCTGTGATAGGATAATATCCATGCGCTTACAAGGAGAAGCAGTTAATATAACTATTATTCAAATTTACACATCACCCACTAAAGACAGTGATGATGAAATTGAGGAATTCTACCATCGTCTTCAGTCTGAAATTGATCAAACATGCAATTAAGATGTATTTATAATTACTGGTGATTGAAATGTAAATGCTGGAAACAAAGAGGAAGGATCAGTAGTTGGAAAATATGACCGTGGTGATAGAAATGATGCTAGAGATCACTTAATAAAATTTTGCAAGACCAATGACTTCTTCATTGTAAATACCTTTTTAAAGCAACATAAAATATGAATATGCCCCACCTGGAACAGCTAGAGTAACAGAAGACACATCTTCAAAGAAAGATCAGCAGGAAAAATTCACAACAACAATGGCAGTATGATTGGCTACTACAAGAACAAAAAAAGTTTTTCCTTGGGGGAGCCATCAAAGCAAGCAATCAAGTCCCTTCAGGACAAACCCCCCTCCAAGACTGAAACTCAAAGGGAATACATGAGCAGACATGTGCGCTTACTCCGACCACATTGGTCTAACGGTGAGTGAAATAGGGGGAAAGGCAGCAATGAAGAAATGGGCTGAGTTCAACCATGTTCCATAAACTCCCGTTGACCTGGAGATGAGAGAGGGAAGAGGAAGTTCTGGTGGGTCTGAAATGTGGTGAGATCTAGGACTTTTGAGCCCATGGACAAGAACATAACCACAGAGGGTTAGAGTTGACAGTGAAGTAACTAGCTGATATGAAGTGAGGGGAGATGCACAATAATGCCCAAACTTGCAGTTAGTACCCATTTGACCTAGCTTCAGTGGCTTGGTAATCAGGACTCGACTAGAGGAAGATAAATTTTTTTTTTTTCTGATAAAGGAAACAAGTGTAAATTGCTACAATTTGATGAACTTGACCTGTACTTATGGTTGTAGTAGCTCAAAATACCAACTGAGAGGGAAGGAGTCTTCACATCAAGTATCAATGCTATCCACTCTGTGTACAGGGTAGATAGGAATGGACAACGTAGATTCTGGCTACCTAAAATGAGGAAGTAATAAAGGCATGAAGTGAGTGGCTTACAAGTTTTCAAGAGGGAGTTTAATTTCAGAGTGTGCAGGGGAAGGTAGAAGCCCCACTGAATGGTTTTCTTCTTGTCTAGACAGGTCTGATGAAAACAGATGGGGATAAGATTCTTATGACTCAATAGTGAGTAAATGTTATCGTAACTAATAGCAACTGTCACAACGGTAAGGTAGAAGGTTTATAACATAAAGGGGTGAGTAGTTAATCTTACAGTCCAGAAACAGAGGACCCTAGGACCATCAAGGGAGAAGAACACAAGCGGAATGTGGAACCCTATCCAGAGAAGCAGAGATACCAGAAATGGGGGCAGAGATAAGGATATGAAGAGAGGGAGCAGATGAGGACTCTGAACACATGGAAAGAGAGATGCTGGGTGCAGGTTTACAGAACATGCCTTTTGTTTACTTCAATTATAATATGTTCCTGAGTGTTTTTTTGTACACCACTACCCCCCCCCCCAGTTTTTTGTTTTGTTTTTTAACAAAGGGAATGGAAGCAAATACTGTTGAATGATGATGCATGGAGGAGATAGTAATCATTGCAATGAAATGATGGTATAAAGCTGGTGTTCTCCCAAGTAAACTATCACTTAGTTTACAATAAAAATTAAAACAACAAAAAAGATGAATATACAAAAGACAGATACCTCACCAGATGGAATACAGAGAAATCAAACTGACTACATCAGTGGAAAGAGACTGTGGAAAAGCTCCATATCATCAGCCAAAACAGGAAAGACCAGGAACAGACTAGAACAGACCAACAATTGAACACATGTAAGTTCAGGCTGAAGCTGAAGAAAATGAAAACAAGTCCACAGAGTCAAAGTATGACATTGGACATATATAGTTGAGTTTAGTGATCATATCAAGAACAGATTTGATGAATTAGACATTAATGACCAAAGTCCAGAAGGGCTGTGGGATGACATCAAGAATGCATCAATTCTTCTATGATCTTCCTATTCACTGAACAACTTTCACATGCATATGAGGATACTGAAAATACCATGGCTTGGGTCAGGCACATCTTAGTCCTCAAACTAACATCTTTGCTCTTCAACACTTTAACGAGGTTTTGTACAGCAAATTTTACCTAATGCAATACTCCCTTTAGTTTATTGACTGCTGCTTCCATGAGTTTTGATGGTTGATCCAAGCAAAATGAAGTATTTGACAACTTCAATCTTTCTCCATTTATATGAATACAAGAAGAAATGATTGAAGTATTTAAAGACTTCATCTGGCTTAGATCCACAAGTTTATTGGCCCGTTGGTGAGTATTTTTGTCTTCTTTACATTGAGGTGCAACCCATACCAAAGTGTAGTCTTTGATCTTCACCAGCAACTTCTTTAAGTCCTCTTTGCTTTCAGCAAGCGAGGTTGTATCATCTGCACATTGCAGGATGTTACTGACTCTTCTTCCAATACTGATGCCATGTGATTCTTCATGCAATCCAAATAATCCGAGAAGATTATTTGCTCAGCATGTAGACTGAATAAGTATGGTAAAATAATACAACCCTGGTGCACATCTTACCTAATTTTAAACTATTCGGTGTTCCCTTGTTTTGTCTGAACAATTGCCCCTTGGTCTACATACAAGTTCCTTGTGAGCACAATTAATTGTTCTGGAATACTCATACTTTGCAATGTTGCCCATAGTTTGTCATGATTCACACAATCAAAAGCCTGTGCATAGTCAGTAAACACAGGTAAACATCTTTCTGGTGCTCTCAGTTTTCAGCCAAGATCAATCTGACATCAGCAATAATATTTCTCGTTCCATGTTCTCTTCTAAAACTGGCTTGAACCTCTGGAGGTTCTCTCAACATATGGTTGCAGTGTTTTTTGGATTATCTTTAGTAAAACTTTACTCACATGGGATATCAATGATATTGTCCAATGATGTCTGCATTCCATTGGTTCACCTCTTCTGAATGCACACAATAACAGATTGCTTCCAGTTATTTGGCCAGGTAGTTGTTCTCCAAATTTCTTGGCATAGATGTGTGAGTGCCTCCAGTGCTGCATCACCTCACCTACTTAGCATAAATATTTACTATCTGTCTTGTTGTTGTTAGTTGTTGTCTAGTCTGTTCTCACTCACAGCAATCCGAGGCTCAACAGAACAAAACATGGCCCAGCTCTGCGACATCCTTAAAATTGTTATTACCCTTGAGCCATTTGGTGCTGCCACTGTGCTAATCAATCTCGTTGGAAGTCTTCCTCCTCGCACACCTACCTCTTTACTAAACATGATGTTCTTCTCCAGGTATTAGTCCCTCCTGATAATATATCCTAAGTATGAGAGAAGTCTCACCATCCTTGCTTCTAAGGAACATTCTGGCTGTACTTCTTCCAATACATATTTGTTTGTTCCTCTTGCAGTCCATGGTACTTGCAATATTCTTCTCTAGAACCATAGCTCAATTACATCAATTCTTCAATAGTTTCCATATTCATTATTCAACTTTCTCACACATATGAGGCAACTGAAAATACTAGGGTGTGAGTCAAATGCACTTTAGTCCTCAAACTGATACCGTTGCTCTTGAACACTTTAAAGAGGCCTTTTGTAGTATACTTGTCTAATGCACTACATCATTTGATTTCTTGACTATTGCTCCCATGACTGTTGATTGTGGATCTAAGCCAGATGAAGTCATTAAATACTTCAATCATTCCTTCTTGTATCATGATGTTATTTATCAGTTCAATTATGAGGATTTTTATTTTCTTGTTAAGTGTAAGTGTTTAATTTTTTAGGAGATCCAAGTTGTCTAATTTATCTTCTACTGTTTGTCCATTATTAGGTATGTTTGGTATTTTATTTAAACCATATATCAAGGCTCCTAGCATTGTCCCTAAAAGTAAAAAATAGTTTTTATACTTTTAAGCTTTACATTTAAGTCTTTGATACATTTCAAATTATTTTTTGTGCATGGTGTGACATATGGATCTTGTCTCATTTTTCTAAAACTGAATATTCAGTTTTGCCAGTTGTTGTTGTTGTTAAGTGACATTGAATCAATTCTGACCCATAGCGACCCTGTATAGGGTTTCCAAGGAGCAGCTAGTGAGCTTGACTCGCCGACCTTGCAGCTCAAATGTCTTTGCAGTCTGGCGCATTAACCCACAGCGCCACACCAGGACTCAACCATTTGTTAAAAAGATCTTCTTTTCCCTGTGTAATGGACTTTGACCGTTTATTGAAGATCAGTTGGTCATAAAACATCTTGCAGTCAAGTCGATTCTGATTCATAGTGACCATGTAGGGCTTCTAAGACTATGAATCTTTTACAGGAGCAGATAGTCTCATCATTCTCCTGTGGTGTATCTGGTGAGTTTGGACAACTGGCCTTGAGGTTACCACCCCAAAGCTTAACTGCTGACCATAGATGAATGAATTTACGCTGGGTTCTCAATCTGTTCTATTGGTCTATGTGTCTGTCTTTGTTCCAGTAGCAGCATATTTTGATTGCTGTGGCTATTCTGTAGCTTCTGAGATTGGAGAGTGTGAGTCATCCTATCTTGTTCCTGCTCTGCAATAATACTTTGCTTATCCCAGGTACCTTTCCTGTCCATATAGAAGTCTTCTTATTTTTAAAGGTACTTTACAGCATTTGCTGTAGCTAATGTGAAGGGTTTAGATTCAACGGCAGCAACCACACTTTATCTCCAATTCCCTGTCATGTTTTCCTAATGTTGTTCAATTACATCAAGTCAGTTCTTACTCAGAATGAGCTTGTGTAGGGTTTTTGAGGAGTGGCTGGTGGGTGTAAACCGCTGACCTTGTGGCTAGCAGTCCAATGTTTATCCTACAGCATCACACCAGACACCTTGCTTGGCATAAAACTGCTCAAATAATGAGGAAACAAGCAATTTTTTTAATTATAATTATTCCATCACAAATAAGGTATCAGAGAAACACAGGCATTCTATATTACTACTTTCAATTCTGGAAGTATATCCAACACTTTATGAATTCAGTGCACATATGATTTCTTTTATGTAGATGTTTCCTGTCTTAAATATATTATTGTGTTCTTCAGTGCCCCACTCAAGCGATATCTACCTTGCTCCACTCGCCCCTTACACTCATAGGAACAGTAAGGTGTAAGTCATGGATCAAGTATCCTCAGTACTCAGCAGTACGCATTTTGAGATTACTTCTGTTAGAGCATTCCGATCACATTCATTAAGACATAAAAATAAAAAATGTTGATAATGGAAAGGCACAAGACTCAGTTTGTTCCCATACTCCCTTTTATACTTTGTGCTTTCCCACTAGACTATACACACTTCTATCCCTATAGTACACTCTCCTTCAATAGTCATTAAGAAGTCATTGTTAGTAATAGTATGCAGATAAAAACTTTACACTTAAGATTAAAATAACTAGGCAGTTTCAAATTGGTGTCATTAGAAGGAAATGGCTTTGGGAGTATTTATGCAGAGAAGGCTTGTCCTATATGCATTCTGGAGGGATAATAGGGAACTGAAAGTTGTACACCCCATTAAAGGATATGTATCATGATTGTTTTAAATAGCAAACCTCTTATCTGCTCACAATCACCAACTGGGCTGGAATAAGAAATCAAGGTATATTGACTTACTATGATGTTTTAATGTTCTGCCTTGTCAATGTTCTATGTCTCTATTGACATGTGAGGAGCTCTGGTAGCTTAGCGGTTACAAATCGGGCTGTGAACCTAGGTCAGCAGTTCGAAATTAATTTATCAGTCGCTCCTTGGGAGAAAGATGAGGCTTTGTGCTCCTGTAAAGATTGACAGCCTTGAAAACCCATAAGAATAAGAATAATTTTAAAGCCTTTAATGCAAGCTTTTGTTGTTGTTGTTGTTAAGTGCCGTCGAGTCGGTTCCGACCCATAGCGACCCTGTACAGGGTTTCCGAGGGTGTAAATATTTACGGGAGTAGAAAGCCTCATCTTTCTCCCGTGGAGCGGCTGGTAGTTTCGAACCGCTGACCTTAAGGTTCGCAGCCCGATTCGTAGCCACTACGCTACCAGAGCTCCTTTAGTGACTGGTAAATAAGTAACTAAACTCCATTAGTAATTTAATCTTAAGGACTATGAATAAAATTCGTTTTTTTTAAAGTGCCCATTTTATGAACATTGCAATCACCACCTGAAGAATGGCAGCTTAATTCAATCCACTGATTCCCTTCTCTTTAGTTCCAGATGATTAAAAAAAAAAAAAAAAACTAAGGGTCTATAACGTTTTTACTAAACTTTTTGTTGTTTTTATCCTTAATCCCAATGACCTCTGCCTTATCTCCACACTTCTTCTATTCATATATATATTTGTTGTTGTTGTTGTTGAGTGACATCGAGTTGATTCTGACCCATAGCGAACCTGTATAGGGTTTCCAAGGAGCAGTTAGTGAGCTTGACCGCCTTGCAGTTCAAATGGCTTTGCAGTCCAGTGCACTATCCCACAGCGCCACACCAGGACTCCATATATATGTATATAGTTGGTGTTAAGTGCCATGAGTCCGTTCCGACTCATAGCGACCCAGTAGAGCGTTTGCTAGGAGAGGGCGACTTTGAGGTTCAAACCGAGTGACCTTGAATTCGAGTGCTTTTCCTGTGGCGCCGTATGTAAGTTGGATATATGTGAGCTATATAGATGTGTATAGTCTTGGTGTGGCGCTGTGGGTTAATGTGCCAGACTGCAAAGCCATTTGAACTGCAAGGTTGGCGGTTCAAACTCACCAGCTGCTTCTTGGAAACCCTATACAGGGTTGCCATGGGTCGGAATCGACTCGATGGCACTTAACAACAACAACAACCCTTATATACTGGACCTGCTTGTTCCAAATTCATTTCCACAGAATAAAATGTTCTGGGAGCAGAAGATGTGAGTTTTACCGTTCACTTACAGTGTGACTTTAGATCAGACATTTTCTCTCTGCACCTTAATTTTTCTCATTAGCAAACCAACGGTATTAGACTTGATGATCTCCTTTGTTTCTTTTAACCTGATGCCAGAGTTGATTTCACCTTCTAGTGTGCCATAGGGTTTCCAAGGTTGTAAACCTTTGCGGAAGCTAACTGCCATGAGTTTTTCCAAAGACTGTTTAGTGGGTTCACATTGGTTACCAGTCAAATTCTGTAACCACTGTGCCGCCAGGGCTCCTTATGGTGTCTTTTAACAAGGAATTACAACCTCACGTCCTTCCTTGTCTCTCTCACTTCACACGTCAGCTGTTACATCCTTCAGACACTAGAGGGGGCTTCTTGAAGCCTTTTCCTAACAGAACAGACCTAACAATAACAATTATCTGTTATTAATAGTCCACATTCTGCCTGAAAAATGCGGCACTTTTTGTTTTCAGGTGTGAAAAGAATAAATGTTTCAGTCATTACAGCAATTTGTGTTAAAATGACTTTGTAACATAAGGATAATTTGAAATGTTTCAAATGTCAAGTCTAGAATTTTCTATTCTTTACTTTAAATTTGAAGTCCTGGTGTGGCGCTGCAGGATGGACTGCAAGATCAGTTTCAACTCCAGGGTTGGTGATTAACACCTACCAGTTGCTCCTCGAAAACCCTATACAGGGTTGCTATAGGCTAGAACTGACTCGGCATTTAACAACAACTTTAAATTCTTAAAGATATAGGGCTGCATTCTTAGAAACCAATGGAAGAGAAGTGCAACTATGAGAATAGGATTCTTAAAGCCATTATTACAAAGATGTGCTGCTTTTTGCTTGATGATATTGTAAAAGAAGAGTTATGATAGAGTTGGTATGGCACTGTAGGACAAGCACTGGACTGCAAGGTTGGTTTGAACCACAAGGTCAGTGATTCAAACTCACCAGCCACTCCTCGTAAATCCTATACAGGGACACTATGAGTTGGAACCAAATCGAAGGCACTAAACAACATCATGCCTTTCTGAAGAGCATTCTTTATAAAACAAACAAATGCAATTTGGTAAAGACCCATGTAAAAAGTAAGATATCATGAGCTTATTTCTTACATTCCAAATAAATTTGGTTTGGGAAGTTTATGAAGTAGAGCTTAAACTCTATTCATTATCTTAGGGATAATCAAGATTGAGAGAAGTAAATTTATATTTATACTATTATTATTTTAACTAAGAATGGATCTTTAGATCTTGAAAAGCTAACATTGATATCATTTCATTTCTTTTTTTGCTTCTTTTGTAGATTACTTGCTCAATTTTCTCAGAATCTGTGAGCATTTAATCTTTGATATTTTACATCACAGTGTGATTTCTCTAAGTGTTGGGATTTTCTTCTCTTTAAGGCTTGAAGTACTACAAAAATTTTCTTTCTGAAGTAATATTCTTTAAATTATAGCAAGTTTTCAGTTATATCTTTAAATAATTGCCTCTCTTACATTCTTTTATTTTCAAGTATTTCTATTGGGATGGGGCTTTTCCCATCTTATTTTTGACATCCTATCTCATTTTTCTGAGAATATATTCAAGTTTTAAATATTTGTTTTTCCTTCCCATTAGTTTGAAACCTTCTAAAATTGGTTATTTCAGGTTTCTAAAAAACATTTCACACACCCTGGAAAATTCAAGGATTTTTACTGTAATCTCATGTTTATTCACATGAGACTATCTATTGCCATTTGAAACCATGGGATTCAAGTTGGAATAACTGTTGTTTTGCTCCATTTGTTAAGTGTGACTGCATTTGTTCTCTGTGTCTGTTTTTTCTGATATCTCAACATTTTGGTGTGGGAATAAGCCAGAAGTTCATACTTGGATAATGCTTTTAAAAAGGGGATAGGCCAAGTGATTTAACTGACAAAATTTCATTTCAATATACATATGAATATTATGCTAATATTTACTGTTTTCTTTCTTTCTTTCCCTCTCTCTTTTTAACCCTTGCACTCAATAATATATTCTCTTGCTTCTCCCCATTAAATCCATATAAACCTATATTTTATGAGTTTGAGTAGATTAGATATCAGTTTCTGGGGTATTAGGAGTCCTGTTGCGGCACTGTAGGATAAGCACTCACCTTCAAGGTCAATTTGAACTGTGAGCTTGGTAGTCCAAATTCACCGGCCACTCCTCAGAAACCCTATATAGGGTCGCTATGAGTCAGAACCAACTCAACTGCAGAAAACAACAGCAACAAGTGGTTCAGGAGTCCTGGTGTGGCACTGTAGGATAAGCATTGGACTGCTAAACACAAGGTCAGCAGTTCAAGTCTACCAGCCACTTCTTGAAAACTGTAAATATTGCTGTGAGTCAGAACTGACAAGGCAGCACTTAACAATAACAACAACAGTGGTTCAGTGGTAGACTTCTTACTTTCCGTGCGAGAGACCCAGATTCAATTCCAGACCATGTATTTCATTCACAGGCATAAGTTATTTGTCAGTGGAGCCTTGCTTGCTGCTACACTGATCAACAGATTTTAATGGGGCACTGTAAGATAAGCACCAAACTGCTAACCACAAAGTCTGTGGTTCAAGCCACCAGCCACGCCTTACAGGGTCACTGAATTGTAACCAACTTGATAGCACTTAACAACAACAACAACAACCAAACTAAAAGGGATGGTGAAGAAAGGCCTGGTGATTTACTCCCAAAAATCACTCAGTGAAAATCTTACGGACCTCAGTTGTGATCCAATCTGCAACCGGTCATGGGAATGTTGCAGGCCTAGGCAGTGTTTCGTTCTGTTGTTCATGGGCTCAGCATGAGTCAAGAGCCTACTCTCTAACAGCTAACAACAACAGCTAATGGAGTTATTGATGAATACAAATATGACAAAGAATTTATAAAAAGAAAGACAACATATATTATTCAATTTAAGCAATTTTATGATGATAAACAAAGTACAGTGAATTACTTCATGTAGTTCTTCTATCCATAATCTTTGTAATTCCCACCAAATAACTAGGTGAGACCATGCAGATTGGGTGTGTTTCCTGTTTTCCTGATGGTTCTGGGTAAGAGATATGGGGGAAAATGCTAAAACGGTTATATGATTCAATTGTGAATGACTGTTAACAGGACTAATTTTGATTTCCCTTGGAAAAAAACTTGGAAATTTGTAATGTGGGGATTGGTCCAAGTTGTAATCCTGACGGGTATAAAATGAGCTATCTCAGGTGCATAGGGGGAAATCTCATTACATTAATGAAGAAGAGCCAGGAATGAAGCACTTCCTTTGGACCGTGATACCACTATACATTGAACCTCGATGCAGGGACAGAAAGCTATGAAACCAGAGAAACTGCAGAAGCCTAGCAGAGAAATGGCAACAGTAGAGCCAAAAGCATTAAAGAGAATTATGTGTTCAAATGGCATTTATAACTGAGTATTTAATCAGATTTACAAAGAACTGATTAACTCAATTTATTGGAAATTATAGCAGAGATTATTAAAAAAAGAGGAAACACAAGTCTTTTAATATTACATTATAAATCTAGTATAAACTTTATATCAAATCCTGAACAAGAATAGCATCTGAAATGACAATCATTGGAAAATTTTTCTCTTATAAGTAGAGTTGTAAATTACTGAATAACACATTAGAAAATCTTGCCTCTAGTCACCATTGTCTCCATATTATTTCAGGTGTTTGGCAACCATCATTACCATGTTTTTAAAATGGATTTTGAACATTGCCTATGACTTAAATTGGGTTCAGTTAGATTTTTAGCCATTTTCTTTATACTTGACTTCTAAAAGCAGCTGTGATGGTGCAGAGGGTTAAGTGTAGGACTTTAACTGCAAGGTTGGTAATTCAAACCCACCAACTGCTCCATAGGAGAAAGATGAAGGAAGCTGTCTGCTTCTGTAAAGATTTACAGTACTGGAAACCCTATAGAGCCATTGTTGTCTGTTTTATAGAGTTGCTGTAAGTAAAAATCAACTTGACAGCGGCAGGTTTGATTTTGGTTTTTGGTTTGACCTCTATGATTCACAAGATATTTTTACTTTCCCTTGTATTTTAGGATTCCTGGAGTGGCACTGTAGGATCAGCACTGAACTTATAACTGGAAGGTCGGCTCCTCAGAAACTCTGTACCACGTCCCTACTCAAATGCACTTAACAACAACTTGCTTTTTAGAATTTAATTAAGGCAACATGGAATTCTATTGAGCTCTGTCTGGTAGGCAGTGGTTACAAGTAGTGCTGCTAACCTCAAGATCAAGTTCGAAACTACCAGCCATTTTGCAAGAGAGACATGAGGCTTTCCAAGGAGCTCTGGTAGCGTAGTGGTTACGAATCGGGCTGCGAACCTTAAGAGCAGCAGTTCGAAACTACCAGCCGCTCCGCGGTAGAAAGATGAGGCTTTCTACTCCCGTAAAGATTTACACCCTCGGAAACCCTGTACAAGGTCGCTATGGGTCGGAACCGACTCGACCGCACTTAACAACAAAGATTTATAGGTTCGGAAAACCCTATGCGGGGTAGCAGTGAGTCGGAACCAACTCCGCGGTACAACAGCACCACCACAGGAAATTCTGGTGTGACCCTGTAGGATAAAACACTGGGATGTAATGTCTTATGAACCACACACAGGTCAGCAGTTTAAACTCACCCGACGCTTCTCAGAAAGTCTACATCGGGTCGCTACATTGAGTAGGAAATGACTCAATGGCACTAAACAACAATTGCTTCTCTGGATGTATAGGCACTCCCTTGAAGACACCATCCGTTCCCATGTGACTAGTAATCTTATTATATTAATACCTCCCAAACTGAAATATTTCATTAGCTATAGCAATCTTATTCGATCTTTAATATTTTTTAAATTGCCTCTTTTTATTCGTTTCCATTTTCACTATCCCTGACCAGTTGCTTGCCATTGATTAGGAACACAGTGGATCTGCATGCAATAGCCTCTTAGATTTCTCTGATCCTGCTGCTCAGGTTTTGGTTAAGTTTCATCCTTATTATATTTGTTGTTGTTGTTAAGTGCCTTGGAGTCGGTTCCGACTCATAATGACCCTGTACAGGGTTTCCGAGGCGGTAAATCTTTACGGGAGCAGAAAGCCTCGTCTTTCTCCCGCATAACAGCTGGTAGTTTCGAACTGCTGATCTTGAGGTTTGCAGCCCGATTCGTAACCACGATTCGTAGCTACGATTCGTAACCACGATTCGTAACCACGATTCGTAGCTACGCTACCAGGGCTTATAATAATAGATCCCTGTTATCTGTTCTTCAATGGTTCACTATATCTTATTATACCAGGTCTTCATGTTTTTAGTAATTATTAAGTTCAATTTCTAATAATTAGTCAGCCTTATTTTCCATTTATTGTCTGTGTATCTTCACATTCTATGAATACAATACTCATAAATTCAATCTCATTCTATGTAAATCACATGCAAAGTGAATATAAAGACCTATTGAGATTATAAATAATACCATTGAATATGAAATCAAGATAATATTTTTAGCTGAATCGTGTTTTAAGCTATTTAAAATACATTTAAGTTTAAAATGTGGAGATATTAAATTAAAAAAAAAAAAACTTATGTAACCCATGCCCATTTTATTAGCAGGTATATTATTCTTATTAAAACAACACAAAGAAAACAAACCAAAAAACTGTTACCAGTTTACTAACAATTATAGAGAATTATTTTCGGAATGGCAACTCCTTTTGGAAAGCAAACATTTTGCTCTGGTTGTTAATTGGTTTGTTCTATTAAGGGTAGGGAAGATGCTTACCAGGGCTTGCCTGACGGTTATCATAAGGGGAGTTATTAAGAAAATTGCCTGTAACTTGTCCTAATCTGTGGTTTCTGCATTTTCCCTTTGCCTTCTCTTTTCTAATTCCCTGGTCCCAAACCACATCAGTTGTTACCTAATTCACTTTAAGCCACATATCTTCATGACAATATCTGTTACCCAAGACCCCTGAGTCCATTGCCAACCTCAATAGTTATTTATACAATAGCAGAGATTATGTGATTGACAAAGAAATTAGATCTCAAGCTGATACTTAAACCTGTAAAGAACAGTGACCTATCCCCAATGGACTTTAGACCTTGTGTTTGTCTGCCCATATTCTTTGAACCAAATTTCTTAGATTATGTCATAAAATTTGTTTCTCTCACTGATAACTTCAACAGCAAATAAATAAAATAACCACAATATTACAAGATTAACATTGTTTAAAATAATATGTTGATTTCTCATTTATAATGAAATATTTTGACAGAAATTCTTTAACCTAATTTTCTTATTTTATATTGTATTACTTCTTACATATTTATGTCAACATTTTTAATTTAATAATTGCATATAAAAACAAGTAATGTATTTTTACACAATTGCTTTTTGTCATTCTTAATTTTATGGCAATTTCTATTTTTAGAATATATATTAAGAATTCCTAGTTTTGGTTACTAATTTTCTGTTTAGCTGCAATAATATATTGGTCTATATTAATTGAAGATAAAAAATATATAATATTGACATTTTAGGAAAAGCATCCTTACTTTTTCTGAAGTTTAGATATGTATTCCCCATAAGCTTAAAAACTTTAAAATAGCAACTGGCATTGTCAAATTCTTGCTACTAAAATTCAGATTAGTATATACTTTTAATAATAATTTTTACTTTAGCAAAGTTATACTAATACATCTTTATACACATATTTGTGTTAAAATTATCATAATTCATAAGTGATTCTCATTTGAGTAAACTATGTAAATTTAATGAAAATGTAAACTGTGTTTCAAAATATTAGACATTTCTTCCTTAGTCAATGGGAACAAAAATAAAAGATTTCAAAATTTTTGTTATTCAAGAACTTTTTTGAAAAACTGTTTTGTCAATATTTCCCATAAGGAAAACTTCACAATCATATAAGAGACTGAAAATTTCATTTCATTTCTAGCACTCTTACCTTGAGATGAGATTTCTTAGCCAGCATCGTACACTGATGTTTCCAACATTAATTTTTCTTTGCCTGTTAACCTTACTACTGCCTAAATATGTGTTCTACTGACTCATAAACAATTATATCATCAATAACCTGTAACAAGAGACCTTAACCACAAAACTGGGGAAAAGGAAGAATTATGCCAGAGGTAACAAAGGTGCCAGGAACCTGCTTTGCAGTGATTGGCTAAGTGGGGCCAACCAGTTGAGTTTCATTCAGCAGACTTGTTGAGTTAACCTACAAGCTTTTTTTTTTTTTTTCCATTTTCTCTATTTTTCTTTACTGGGGACTCTTTTGATTTCATGCTGGCTTTTTAAATTGAGGATAAAGTTAATTCACTTAACAATGCCACAGCTGGAATTAAGTATGCCTCTTCTCCTACCGCTGAGAGGAGGGGCCGTGCTGGCTTGTGGTGTCTTATTGGTCGCCCAACACCCTTGAGAGCTGTTGCTGAATCAGTGGTGCCTCTAGCGACAGGCAAGAAGTTAACTAATTATGAACATATGGTTTGGCAGACACCTTGTTAGCTTGCTGCTTCGTAGGTGTTTGGAGGGAGGTGAAGGGGAAAGTTTGAGGTAAAAGGTGTGGTTGAAAGTCCCACTGACAAGCCTGGGGGAGATTTGATTGATCCTAATATATTCTTTTTGTCAGGAATCAGCATGCTTCTGGCAGCAACAGCTTGGTAATAACAGAGATTTGTGGCCCTTAAGCTCTTGTGGTGATAGTCAGCACAAGACCAGTCAACTGGCTCTTTACAAGGTCCTCACTTAATTGGCCACAGTGATGGGAACAAAATAAGATGTTAGGTCAAGGTACAACACATGGCCTACCTGAAATGTCTCACAATGATCCGAGGCACATATGCCATCTTTTATTAGTGTGATTGCTATCAAAGGAATAATCAAAACCTTAAGAAAAGGCCTACAGTAAGAACCATAAGGGATTGAGACCGGACATACTCATTTTGGCTGTGATTTGGTCTGATGAAGAATAAAGTAGATATTCTATTTTATAAGAGGGAATTTTCTTGGGGAATTAATAGTAGACAGTTTGAAACAGTCTATGGATTTTGTGTCAGATAAACTGGAAAATCACATACAGCCTTGGTATTCAGTTGCATCTTTTTCAAATCAAATGTTCCATCATTCATAAATTTGCATATAGTAGTTATATATGACACCGTAGGATAAGCGCTGGACTATTAACCACAAGGTTGGAGGTTCAATCCCAGTAGTGGCTTCTTGGAAACCTTATACAGGATCACTGTTAATCGGAACTAACTTAACAGCACTTACCAAAAATAAAAAATTGTACTTGGTTCTCATATGTTTAGTATGGTATAGTCTGTGTACCCTAAAAACTTACTCTGAAAAATCAACCCCAATCACTGAGGTTACTATTTATCAGTAACTCTTACACCTATTGTCTGTACCTTATAAACTTAATTTTAAATGAAATATTCTGGATACCTAAATAATATTCCATGATGTCCATAAGGAAACATTCACTTTTGAAAGATTTCCCAAGTAGTTTCAGATCCATGTCTTTTATTTGTTGATTTTCTATGTTAAGTAATCAGAATACTATAGCTATATGAGCTTTGGTGTGCAACTGGAGAATAAGCCCTGGTACTTCTGTAGGATAAGCCTGGATGGATAGCCACAAGGTTGGCAATTCAAACCCATCTGCCACTCAATGACAATTAATTGACTCAATGGCAATTAACAATAACAAAGCTAATCGCAATGCCAGCAGTTCATACCCACCTACAGGGTCTCTTTGAGTCAGAACTGACTAGAAAGCACAGAATAACAACAACAGTATAGATATATGAAGCAAAATATACCAAGTAATATAGAGATTTTATATATCACTTAACTGATTAACAACCTTATAACAAGCTATAGGTGCTTGGTTGTTGTTGTTTTTGTTAGGTGCCATCAAGTTGGTACCAACTCAGAGACACTGTGCACAACAGAACACAACACTGCCTGGTCCTGGGCCAACCTCACAATCATTGCTACATTTGAGCTCATTGATGTGGCCACTGGGCCAACCCATCTTGCTGGGGGTCTTCCTCTTTTTTTTCTGACCCCCCACTTTACCAAACATAATATCATTCTTCAGTGATTGGTCCATCCTAACAATTTGTCCTAAGAATGAGAGGTGAAATCTGGTCATCCTGGCTTCCAAGGAGTATTCTGATTGTACTCTTCCAATATAGATCTATTTGTTCTTTTGGCAATCTGTGATACTTTTAATATTTTCCTGCAACACCATAACTCAAATGCATCAATTTTTCTACAGTCTTGTTTATTCGCGATCCAACTGTCACATGCATATGAGGTTACTGAAATACCATGGCTTGGGTCACGTGCACCTTAGTCCTTAAACTGATGTCTTTGCTTTTCAACACTCTGAAAAAGGTCTCGTGCAGCAGATTTGCCTAATGCAATATGTCATTTGATTTGTTGACTGCTGCTTCCATGAGTGTTGATGGTTGATCCAAGCAAAATGAAGTCTTCAACAACTTCAATCTTTTCTCCATTTATATGGATATTGTTTACTGGTCGAGGGGTGATGATTTTTTTTTCTTTACATTGAAATACAACTCATATTGAAGGCTGTGAAAAGTCTTTGATCTTCATCAGTAAGTATTTTAAGTCCTCTTTGCTTATAGTAAGCAAGGTTGTATCATCTGCATATCACAGGTTGTTAAGGAGTCTTCCTCCAATCCTGATGCCATGTTTTTCTTCATACAATCTACCTTCTCTGATTATTTGCTCAGCATACAGATTGAATAATTATGGAGAAAAAATATGACCCTAGTGCACACCTTTCCTAATTTTAAACCATTTGGTGTTCTCTTGTTTTGTTTGAACAATTTCCTCTTGGTCTATGTACAGGTTCCTCATGAGCGCAATTAAGTGTTCTGAAATACTCATACTTAGCAATTTTTTCCATAGTTTGTCATGATCTACACAATTGAAAGCTTTGCATAGTCAATAAAGCACAGGTAAAAATCTTTCTGGTATTCTCTGCTTTCAGCCAAGATCCATCTGACATCAGCAATGATATCCCTCATTCCATGTCCTCTTCTGAATCTGGCTTGGACCTCTGGAAGTTCTTTTTCAATGTATGGTTGCAGCTGTTTTTGTATTATCTTTAGTAAAACTTCACCCACATGGGATATCAATGATATTACCCAATGATTTCCACATTCCATTAGGTCACCCCTCTTTGGAATGGGCATAAATACAGAAGTCTTCCAGTCAATTGGCCAGGTAGTTGTCTTCCAAATTTCTTGGTATAGATTTTTGGTAATCATATAAAAATACTTATGTAGTCTTCCTTATTAGGTGGTCACTGACCATTTCACAATGTTTACTACTGAATTTATATGAGGAACCCATGTTATTCCAGACATTAACCAACATGCTTATTTTCTAAGTTCTGTTATTGAATGGAATGCAAGTGAACATTCTTATATAAACATACGTATATGTGTGTGTTTAAGCTTATTTTTTGTTTTCCTGTAAACAGTATGTGCATATTTCTTTTTATAAAGCAGTTATATTTTTTAACTATCCAAATTTCTACATGTTGTTGAAACCTCACTCAAAGGAATAAGAAAGATCAGAAATGGGACAGAAATGGGACCAGGAAAATTAGAAATTTCTAAAGAGCATGGGATCTGTAGTCAGATAATTTGGGGTCAGATTCTGATACTTAGTAGAAATGTGACCTTAAGTAATTTGCTAACTCCTTTAATTCCTGGTTTGCTCTTTGATAAATAGCATCTATACAACTTGACAGGGAGTTAGTGTCAGGATGAATTGTGATATATGTGCATAAAAGCTTAACCTCAAGCCTGGCACAATTTAAGTGCTAAATATACATTCACTGAAAAAGGGAGCATGACGCACTTTTCTAACAATTGTTTTTTCCTGATGATGTCCAAAGCAAGCAAGATGAAATACCACCACACTCACCTGGAAAGGACTATTCTGGTTGTTTGACATCATGGTGAAGAGATAGCAACAATGACGACAACCTTAATATAATGAAATGACACAACAACCTCAACAAAGTCTCAAACGTATCAATGATAATAAAGATAGCACAGTTTTGTTCTGTTAAACATAAGGTTACCATAAATTGGAACCGACTTGATGGCTACTAACAACACAACAAATATGGGACAGAAAGGGACAGCTTTTTCTCATGTACACCCACTCCTTACATATTGACCTGATTAGGTTCCAAAGAGCAAAAATGGAGGGTGACCACATCAGATCATAATATGGTAGATAATGGTATCATCACATAACTGTCATATGACATCATTAAATAACTACCATGTTAGATCATTAACTCCCAAATTACATATTCAAACAAATGTCAAGTTGCATCATCGAATAGCTTCCAAATTACATCATTACCTAACTGTCCAATTACATCTTTAAATAAATGCCAAATGACATCATTACATAACTGCTAAACCACTGAGACTCATGACACACAGATTGTCACATAGCCTTAACCATCAGATGTTATTCTCATCTTGCCCCTTGGCATTTGTTAACGGCAGATGTATGTCTTTAATGTGCAAAATAGTTGAATAGTAAAATTTTTACTTTGGTTTTAAATGCGAAATATCAGAGAATGAAATGGTCAATAAGCGAAGAGTAGGTATAGTTCTAATCTTGTTTAGGTGGTCTAACACTTACGGGTAAATGCCATAGAATCAGTGAACCTAGACAAAGAATGTACAGATCTGTCAAATAGCAGTTATTGTAGGCCAATAGTCAGGAAATCATGCACAGTGCAAAGGTTCAGTAGTGTTCATCCAGTGAAGGTCACTTCAGTCAGATAGCTGCGTACTCCACACTAAAGACATGAAGGTGCCCTCACAGCAGGACTATTACTACTTAAAGCTTCCAGTTTTTTGTTTGTTTGTTTTTAAAATGCTGTCCATGTGTCCAAAGTACAATAAATCTTTCATGAGAGATGGTCTGTGCCACAATATCTGATTAGCT
Organism: Chrysochloris asiatica; assembly: GCF_000296735.1. Lineage (NCBI taxonomy): Eukaryota > Metazoa > Chordata > Mammalia > Afrosoricida > Chrysochloridae > Chrysochloris > Chrysochloris asiatica. The sequence continues at coordinate 1,340,510 of NW_006408695.1, read as the reverse complement.
GACCAGTGCCACTAGGTCACGTTACCTTACCTTCAGTGGATGGTAATTTTTTGTCTTAAAAGAATTCCATTTTCTAGGGATTTTCTTTCTCTTAATGGAGGTTTTATGAACAGATCAATAATAGGATCAGACCTAACAGAGTCCTGATTTCTTGGCATAAAACTACCACTAAAACCACATGTATAATTGCTTTGATTTTGATGTAAGTTATGAATTAAAGTTGCCTTCAATGTATTACTTTAAGTCCTAGATGCATAATTTGTTTTTGTTTGTTTGTTTGTTTGTTTTAAAAAACTTAATCACATATTCATCACCTACCTGAAAATCAAATTGATTTGATCTGTACAATTCAATCATTTTAATGATTAGCATAGTTTATTTTAGAGGGGGAAATATTTTAATTTTGTGTAAGATAAAGCTTTTTAATGAATCAAGGTTAAGAAAATATATGTGTTTTTCTCTGAGTCATGTTTAATAATGTTTGGTGCCATCAAGTCATCAATAATTTATAGAAACCTTGTGTACAATAGAATGAAACACTGCTCAGTCCTGTGCCTTCCTCACAATTGTCATGCTTGAGCCCATTGTATCAGCTACTGTGTCCATCTATACTATTGGAGGTCTTCCTCTTTTTCATTGACCTTTTCATTTTACCAAGCATGATGTCCTTTTCCAGGTACATGTTCCTCCTGATAGCATGTTGAAAATGTATGAGACATGTCTCACCATCTTCTATGGAGCATGCTGATGTACGTCTTCCAAGACAGGTTGGTTTGTTCCTCTGGCAGTTAATAGTACTTCCCATATTCTATGGCAACACCATAATTCAGAGGCATCAATTCTTTGGTTTTCCTTATTCATCGTCCATTTCATGTGAATATGAGGCAACTGAAAATACCATGACTTGGGTCAGGTACACCTTAGTTCAAATGTGACATCTCTGTTCTTTAGTATTTAAAAGCCTTTTGCAGTAGATTTGCCCAATGCAATACATCATTTGACTTATTGACTGCTGCTTCTATGAGCATTGAATGGTTCAAACTATAAAACTACATCGTCGACAACTTCAATCTTTTCTCTATTTATTATGATGCTGTTTATGAGGATTTTTGTTTTCTTTACTGAACAGAATTTTGTAATCCACACTGAAGATTTTGTTCTTTGATCTTCATCAGTAAGTGTTGGAAGTCCACTTCACTTTCAGCAAATGAGTCTCTGTTGATGCACTGCTGCAACCGTTTTTTTTTATTATCTTCAGTAAAATTTTACTTGCATGTGATGTTAGTGATGTTGTTTGATAATTCTTACCTTCTGTTGGGTCAGAGAATGGGCACAAATATGAGTCTCTTTCAATCTGTTGGCCAGGTAGCTGTCTTCCAAATCTTTTAGCATAGACTAATGAGTGCTTCCTGTGCTGCATAAGGTTGTTGAACTATATCAATGGATATTCCTTCAATTCTGGAGTTCTGTTGTTTGCTAATGCCTTCATCTTTGTTTTTCACTTTTGCTACTCTACATTCATGAGCAAGTTTCAGTCTCTTTTGATATCTCTTTTGTCTTTTCTTTTTAATGACATTTTGCTTTTTCATGTTTATTTTTTATGTCATCTCACAACTCTCCTTGTCTTGAGTCAAGTATTTCAATGTGTCAAGTATGTTCGTGAGATTGTCTCTAAATTCAGCGGTTCGAAACTACCAGCCGCTCCGCGGGAGAAAGATGAGGCTTTCTACTCCCGTAAAGATTTACACCCTCGGAAACCCTGTACAGGGTCGCTATGGGTCGGAACCGACTCTACGGCACTTAACAACAACAACAACATATATACTCAAGATCCTATTTTGACTATCATGGACTTGTTTTAATTTTCTTCAGCTTCAACCTGAACTTGCATATGAGCATTTGGTTGTTTGTTCCACTGTAGGTCCCTACCATGGTTGGGCTGAGGTAATTGATATTCTCCATTGCCTCTTTTTCACAGATGTAGTCAATGGGATTCCTGTGATTCCGTCTGGTAAGGTCCAGGTGTATAGTCACCATTTATGTTGTTGAAAATGTATTTGAAATGAGGAACTTGTTGGTCTTGCAAAATTCTATCATCTAATTTCTAGGGTAATTTCTATCATCACTATATTTTCCTTCCTCTTTATTTCTAACTTTCTCATTCCATTCACCAGTAGTTATCAATGCATCTTGAGTGAATGTTTGATCAATTATAGTCTGAAGAAGGTTGTTGTTGTTGTTAAGTGTCATCAAGGAGCAGCTGGTGAGTTTGACCTTGTGGTTCAAACTGACCTTGCGGTCCAATGTTTTATCTCACAGTGCCACACCAGGACTCCAGGACTCCAAAGAAGGTGGTATAATTATTTCATTTCTTCATCACTGTCTTTGGTGGTTGCTGCATAAATTTGAATAATAGTCATATTGACTGGTTTTCCTTGTAGGTATATGCATATTAGTCTACCTACCGTGTACTGAGTTATACTTTAATATAGAACATGAAATGTTCTTTTTGCCATTCCTCTTGAATTTGTCGTTCTAGTTATAATAAACCATATGACTATCTGATTCAAAATGGCCAATACCAGTCTTTCAAGAAAACGTAATATTTGTTCTTTCAGCTCACTAATGACTAGGATGTTGACCTTTGTGTACCATTAAATCTTTTATTACTTCTAATTTTCCTAGGTTCCTACTTCATGCATTACCTGTTCAGATTATTAATGAATACTTGCAGGTGTTTTGTTTTGTTTGTTTCCCTGATTTTGAGTCATGTCCCATCAGCACTTGATGGTAAGAAAGCTTTGCTTCATTCATGTTTAGACCAACTCAACTTTGAGGCGGCAGCTCTCAGTTGTGTTTTTCCATCCTTAGGGACTTATCTCCCAGCACTATATCAGACAATATTTAGCTGCTATTCATAAATATTTCTATGACTAATCCCTCATTCAGTAAACCATCTAGTCTTCCTTCCTGGTCTGTTCTTTGTCTGGAAGCTCCACTGGAACCTGTCTACCATGTGTGACCCTCCTGGTATTTGCTGAATCACTTCCAGCATCATGGCAACATGCAAGCTATCACAATATGACAAAATGATAGACTTGGGAGTTTAATATTTAAATTATATACTTTCTATGTAGCAGATGGAGTCCTGATGTGGCGCTGTGAATTAATGTGTCAGACTGCAAAGCTGTTTGAACTGCAAGGTCAGTGGTTCAAGCTCACCAGCTGCTCCTTGAAGACCCTATACAGGGTCGCTATGGGTCACAACCGATTCGATGGCACTTGACAACAACAACAACATGTACCAGATAATTTGAAAAAAAATACTCATTTGTCACCTTACAGAGAAGAACAGCTTCAGCATTGAGATTTTACCTGGATTTTGATTAGACTAAAAGTGGTAATACCAAAGAAAGTTGTCACCAGGGAACCTATATGAGATCTAATTCTAGAATATATATTTTATTTATTTTTATAGATGAGGACCAGGATAATGAGGGTAGTATGGCATGCCCAAGTTCATACCACTGAAAACAAGATCCAGAATATGTGAGTCTGTAAAACACTTCTTGAAAGAAAAGTTACATTTTTATGTTTATATTTATTAGGAGTTGTATAGAAATATTAAATATTTCTGTGAAAAAACTAAAAAACAAATTTTTTTTTTTGCGCATTGTCATCTACAAATAAGAAAATCTAATCTTGCTCAGAGGCGTCCCTGAATGATACAAATAATTAACATCCTCACCTGCTAAAAAAGGTGGGACACCTGGTATGGTGCCATAGTCCTGGACTTCAAACCAAAAAGTTGGCTGTTCAAATCTACCAGCTGCTCCTGGGAAACCCTATCCAGGGTCGTTACGAATCAGAATGGACTCAACAGCACTTAATAGCAACAATCCAAATGTTAAAAGGAAGGACTGGTGATCTACTTCTGAAAAGTCAGTCATTGAAAACTCTAGGGAGCAGGTTGCTACTACTATTAACTGCTCTGAAATGGATCATGGATCATGGATTGTGTTAGAAGTTCTACTCTGACACATATGAGGTTACCATGAGTCAGAATCTGCTTGATAGCAACTGAACAGTTGATTTTAACCTTGCTTGGAGAATGGTTTGTGATTTTTAAGGCATAGTATAACAAACCAGTCTTAAATCACACTTTTCTGCATCTCTTGATCATCACAGAATTCTAAGAATTCTGGGAATTAAAACAGAACTAAGACCTCAGATTGTATTTTCTAGGGCATTTAAATGAATGTAGTCTTTCTCAATGAATGTTTCCATATTCATTAAAAGTGTTCTCTCTGTAAAAGTAGAAGATGGACATTATATTTACTCATAATATTTTCTAAATTAAGAATAATATAGGCTAACAATTGTTAAGAAAATTCTTTTTGAGGGAGTCTGAGGATTTATTTCAATACTGAAAATTTAAAGATGCAGTGAGGAACCAAGATGTAACTGAGCAGGCAGGGTACTGAACTTCCCCATCTAAACTCACATGTGGTGGTATTAAAGTATACCCACTACTTCTTTGGCAATCATACCTTCATAGGTGGAATATCTCCTTTTGACTGTGGGCTGGACTTAAGATTTGTTTCCAACAAACAGAGTGTGGCATAAATGACTGTGTAGATCACTTCTGTTACTAGATCATACAATACATTTTGACTTCTGCCCTTACTATCTCTCTGTATTACTCACTCTAGAAGGAGACGCTTGCCATGTCATGGGGATACGCAAGTAACCTTTTAGAGAAACCCATATGACTTCTGGTGTGGCACTGTAGGATCATCACTAGACTTTGAACCATAAAGTAGGCA
>NW_006408695.1:1303315-1335199 GCF_000296735.1 Chrysochloris asiatica | reverse complement strand
GGATTTGAACTGCTGACCTTGCAGTTCAAACCAACCTTGTAGTTCAGTGCTTATTCTACCATAAACACCATAGTTCCACTGTATGCTAATAAATATTTCATGATAAAATTATTTCAGTAATAAAATAAGATTGAAAAGGTCTGGATTAAAGTTAGTAGACTTCTTTCTTACAGGATGTTTTTATAAAGTGTTTAATATGAGGATGAGTCAAAAATTAGCTGCTCTCTGACTGTAGAACTTATTTTAATCAACTTTTAGCAAAGACAAATGCATCATTTTTCAACATAATCTCCTTGCTTGTCAATACACTCTGTCCATATGTCAACAAACTTTCCTATGCCCCTTTAAAATAATGTTTTAGGCTGTGTCATACTTCCTTTTAGCTACCAATGCACCACTATCTTCACTTCTTCATCAAAGGTGAATCTTTGTTCTCGAAGGGCTGCTTTCAAGGGACAAACAGGTGAAAGTCTGTTGGATCAAAAGCAGGATTATAGGGAAGATGCTTTCACACTTCAAAATGAAGTTTTTGCAGAGTGTCAACAATGTGGGCAGAGGCATGTAGATGTGCATTGTCATGTAAGGTCAGAATGCCCTTGGATATCAGTCCTCTGTGTTTTATCCTATATTTAGGCTTCAGCTCTTCAGTGAGCATTTCAATGTAAGGAGCACTGTTGATTGTTGAACATTTTTCCTGATAGTGTTCTAATACTGGCCCTTGAAAATCCCAGAAAACTGTAAGCAATTTACACTCCAGCTCATAGTGGTGAATTCATGTCTTGTCACCAGTAATGATTTTTTTTTTTTAAAGAATGTTTTACCTTCCTTGGAGCATCGGTCCAAATTTTGCTGGAAGATGTCCAAATGCTTCTGTTTATGCTACTCCATGAGTTGTCTCGGTACCCATCTCGCACAAACTTTTCAAAACCCAAGTCTGCGGTGGATTATTTCAGAGGCAGATGCATAACTGATTTGCAAATGATTTGCTACATAATCCACTGTCACTCATCTATTTCACATTCAAGCTCAATGATGTCATCAGCAGTGGGTGGACGTTTTAATATAACTGGAGTACAGATAATTTTTCACTTTGAATCTAGTTTTCTTTCACTTGTGCCATGCTGCTTCAGGTCTGATCCTGGCATCTTGATCTGGATTTCTCAATTTCCCTACTCTATCCCACTTACTCAGAGCTTTTCTCATTCCTTTCTCTGTATCTTACTTCCTGATTTTCTTCTTCTTTCCTCAATGCTGATCAATAATTTTCCATCCTTCAAGATAATGTTTATGACAAGTTTTTATTATTTACTATATTTTAAGTACTGTTGTTGCTGTTTTTAAGTGCTGTCGAGTTGGTTCTGACTCATAGTGATGCTGAATAGGTTTTTGAGGAGCAGCTGGTGGATTTGAACTGCCGAGCCTGTGGTTCACAGTCCAGTGCTGATCCTACAGCACCAGGCCAACAGTCCATTTTAAGTATTGCTTGATTATAATTGCCATTTTAGATCTGAAGAAAAGTTAAGGGATTTATTTAAAGGAACACAAATATTGAGTGATAGTACTGAAGGTTAGACGAGGTCTGATTCTAGTGTTCATGTACTTTGTTGGGTACCATCCAGTTGATTCCAACTCATAGTGACCCCATATAACAGAGTAGAACTGCTTTGTAGGCATTTGGGGCTTCAATCTTTACAGAAACATACGACCAGGTCTTTCTCCTGGCAGAAGCACTAGATGGGTTTGAATCACTAAACATTTGGTTATCAGCAAATCACTTTATGAGCACACCAGTAGGACTTCTTCCATACTCTTTACCATCATGTGCATTTCACCACTGTGGTGAACCATGCTCTTTGCTTCTATAAATATTCCCCAAACCTACTCACCTCCAAGTGCTTCCTCTTGCATCTGAATTCATGTGGCTCTTATATCTCTGCACCAATTACTGTGTTCTAGCATAGAAGACCTATATCTTTTTTTTTTAATTTGTATATATGTATCACTTGCTTATTGTTATAGAAAAAATTAAATGATAATCCATTTTCCATCCAACAATCTTCTTCAACAAATAGAATGATCTGAGACAATAAATATTGTCTCACTCTTGTTTGCCTTCATGTGAACCATTCTAAGTATTCTTCTGTGTGGACCAGGACCTTTGCAAGGGGTCTTTTTGACTTAATCTTGTTTTTTTCTGTCTTTCTATAGGGGGCTGTGGATTGAAATGCCTTTATAGAAATATAATACACACATCCATTTGAAAAGTAATAAAGAGACAAAGAGTTCTTGGGCTTTGGGAGCACTACATTAATTTTCGTTTAACCAGTGTGTAATAGGCAACTGCCACATTAGAGCTTTGAGCTGTTAGATATTCCTAGGACTCTTTCTCTTTTGGCTTAAAAAAATTTTTTTTAATGAGCACTGTAAATAGTTGAGAAAACTGTACACTGAGACATCATCATTGAGAGGCTACTAAATAATAGAGAACATCTGTTTGGACTCAGTCACTACCCAAATTTTCAAAAAGGAAGCAGATTGCTTTCTCTTCTTTACTTTGGTTGTGGTAATAGCACTTTGGAGTTTTGGTGTGGTACTGTAGGATAAAGCGCTGGATCGCAAGGTTGATTTGAACCTGAAGGCTGGCAGTTCAAATCCATCATGTGTTCCTCAGAAACCCTATATAGGGTCACTATGATTTGGAACTGACTCAATGGCACTTAACAACAACAACAACAGTATCACTTTCAACTCTAAATCTTTTTTTAGATCTGTGCTTTTTACCCAAAGGAAAGACTATGTCTAATTATTTATCTTTCTACATTATTATTATCTCCAGATAAATGTCTTAGGGATTCAGGTCCTATAATTTAGAGACAATATAGTGTAGGTAAATAACAAGTACAATTATTTTAAGACATGGAATCACTGAGGAAGTGAGCTCTATTTTGTTTATTTTGTGACTCTGTAATTAATTCAGTATTCAGAAGCAAGTACACCTCATTTAACAGGCATTGCAGAAAAGAACTACTCCTGTGGCTCTATGGGAAAAAGCCTTGGACGCCAGGTCAATTTGATCCATGAGGTCGGTGTCGGCAGTTCAAACTCACCACCTGCTCCTTGAAAACCATATATGGTGTTGCTATGAGTTGGAATTGACCTTGTTGGCACTTAACAACAACTACAACAACTCCTGTATTATTCAATATATAAGAGGGTCTCTTTGCTAAAATATATATGTAAACTATATATTTTGTTTGGATCAGTCTGTTGTTGTTAAGTGCCGTTGAGTTGGTTCCAACTCATAATGACTTATGCATAACAGAATGAAATGCCACTGGTCCTGCACCATCCTCACAATTGTTAGGTTTGAGATCATTGCTGCTGTCACTGTGTCAATCCACCTCCTTGGGGTTCTTCTTCTTTTTCACTGATCTTCTACTTTACCAAGCTTGATGTCCTTCCCCAGGGGCTGCTCCCTCCTGGCTTCTAAGGGACATTATGGCTGTACTTCTTCCAACACAGATTTGTTTGTTCTTCTGGCAGTCCATTGTACACTTACTATACTTCTCCAAAACCATAACTCAAATGCATTGATTCTTCTACAGTCTTTCTTATCCACATGCCTAGGAGGAAAATACCATGGCTTGGGTCAGGCACATCTTAGTCCTCATTCCTGTCTACAACTCACAGTAGTCTTTTGTTAAAAGTTGCACTGTTAATTTCTCACAGATAGATTAGTCTCATAAACTTTTGCACATGCTGTGCTATTCACTTAAAAAGGCTCTCAGTTCTACATTTTTCTCCAGTCACTATTTTATATCCTCCTATTAAGACAATTTCCCTATAGTCAATATTACACTTTGTTGTTGTAATGTGCCATGAAGTCAGTTCCAACTCATAGTGACCCTGTACAGGGTTTCCGAGGCTATAAATCTTTACAGGAGCAGAAATCCTCATGTTTCTCCCATGGAACAGCTGGTAGTTTCAAACTGCTGACCTTGCGGCTTGTAGCCTGATTCGTAACCACTACACTTCCAGAGCTCCTTAATATTACACTTTATCTTCCATTAACTCTTCAACCCACTCCAATCTGGCTTCTGCTTACATGGCTCTATTGAAACAAATCTTACAGGTAAGCTTCATGTTGCTAAATTCAGTGAATAGTTTCCAAACCTTACTTTAATTGACTGGTCAGCATTATTTGATTTTTATTTTATTTTTGTAAACATGTTTCCTCTTGAAATGATGTCATCCTGACTCCACATTGCTGGAGTTTGTTTTCCTCTTTTACAGAGATATAATTTTCTGGAACACATTTCTCAATCCTAACATAACATCCCAAATCCTTGGGAATTTCTGTGTACAGATATTAGAAGAGAGAACTTTTTTGTTGTTTAGTGCTCATCAGTAAGAGTCTTCAGCTAGCAGACAGAGGTGTATAGTAAGCTATATCTCACTGCTTTAACATTTTATCTCACTACTAATTCTCTTTGTTAATTTCTGTACCTTTCCATTATATTTTGAGGTTTTACAAAACTCAGTCCTGGAGCTTCTAGCCTTCATTCCATATTCTTTCTCTAAGCTTATCTATAGTTAGGTTTTCAACTATTAATTATATGAAAGTGGCTATATAATTCCCTGTGAAAACATCTCTTCTTAATTTTAGACCCATCCTCAAAGCAATTCACACCAATATGTGTAAAATGGAATTTAGGGATCCACACAACCTTTTTCTACCCCAGCATGTTGAATCCTCCAATATTCACTCTCCCCCCAATTTTGTATATACAGAACACAACAGTAAAACAATGGATTACATGGTCACAAGGAGTTAGACCCAACTCAACAGCACATAACAACAACAAAAACAATAACAAAGTGTGTTACTTGGGTGGCACAAACAGTATGCACTTGACTACAACTAAAAGATTAATGGATAGAATCTACTCAGCAGTGCTTCAGAAGAAATTTCTGATAATTTATTCATGTAAAAGTACAGATATTGAAACTCTATTGTCTTAGGCTGGGTGTTTAAGAGAAGCAATACCAGTGAAACATATATATGTATATATAGAAAGAATAGTCTGTTATCAAGGAAATGGCTTACAATTTCAGGGTCCCCAGTAGAAGAGAGAAAGTCTCTCTCACATGTCCATTAGATTGGGAGCAGGCCACACCCCTAAGGTGTGTTAACTGGTTGGCTGTTCATAGCCACCCATCAGATTTAACTATCCCTGTATTAGGTTTCATCACCATGGAAATCAGCACATCTCAACTACCAAATTTCTGAAAATTCTGGCCTAGTCAAGTTGACACAAAATCCTAACCATTCCAGTCCACCCTTGTCAACTTGAAACCTATGCACTATATGCATAATCTCTAAATTAAAAAAAAAAAAAAAAATTTGTAAAGTCGCACTTGCTCCTAACATGATATAACTAAACACGTACAATTGAAAATGCGTATGTCCCATTTACATCTTGTAAGTCACAAAGCAAAACTATTTGATGCACACATACAAAACAAAACAACAACAACTTAACTTGTTGCCATAAAATTAAGTGCCATAAAGTTGGTTCCAACCCATAGCGACCCATCTTAGGGTTTCTGAGGATTGGCTTGTGAGCTTGAACTGCTCACCTTGCAGTTCAAAACGACTTTGCAGTCCAGCTCATTAACCCACAGTGCTACACGAGGGCTCATATATGTGTGTGTGTATAGATATATATATATTTTTTCATTTAAATATCCAAAGTGCATATTCTGCAAGCCAGTCTTCTGCCCATAGGCACATAGCCTTACTCAGTCCATCAACCTAAGAGTCCGTAGTTGCTTTGTTTTCCATGCCACCCCTTCTGCCATCTTCTTTGCTGTTGCTGCTTTTCCAGGTAGGGGTCTCATGCTCTTCCTTAATGATGGTCCTAAAATGAAACATAACTACTCCCCACTTTGTTTCTCATACTCTACAATTACAATTTTGACAATTACAATTGATCCGATTAACAGTTACTCAATTTGAAATAGTAAAATCCTATCAATCTGTTATCCCCTATACCCTTTCACCAGACCCATATGAAAAAGAGGAAAACTAATCAGTGGGGACTGACTAGTCTCTCCCTTGTCTCTTAATTCTAAAACTAAGCACACCCATGAAAGTTCATAAGGCAGCCACTTCACAATTTTATAGCCTCCATTTTTGATAGCCAATTTATAGTTTGTCTATCCCTATTAACCCAGTACACTGAGGACACCAGTGTGTTCTTTGATATGAAGAATCTTCCACTCCAACAGTAATTTTTAACAACTATATTCATAAGTAAAAGTCCAGTTCATCAAGTTGAAGCAATTGACGCTTGCTCCGAGTATCAAACATCTTTATATTTACCTGGTTAGGTTCTGATCAGCTCAGCCCTAGTTATCCAAGCTAGGTAAATGGGTACCAACTACAAGTTTGGGAGTTCACATACACCTCCCTGCATTTCAAACCAGCTGGCCCCCTTCACTCTCAGCTCTAGTCCTCATGGGCTAGCCCTAGCCTTCCCTCTCCTCTTATTTCAACAGATGCCAATAGAATATATCCAAACTCAGCCCATGTCTTCATTGTTGCATTTCCCTCAATTCCACATGCTTGCTAGTCCCAGCAAGCAGAGGACTAGCAAGTTCCCTTTAACTTTCAGTCTTAGAAGGGAGTTTTCTCTGATGGACCAACTTTCCTTGCCTTAATTCCTCCAGAACTCAAAACGCCAAACTGTTCACTTTTTTCTGCTTTCTTTCAGTCAAGATTCTCTAGTTTTCCTAGCATTTCTGCTTTGGTATGCATGCCTTTTCAAATTCAAATGTCCCAACTCTAAAGGCTCTGGGTGGGGCTCAGGATTCTGCCTAAAGCCCCATACTCAACAAAGGCTTAAACCAAGAACCCTATATTTTCCAGGTAAATTCTGATTCCCCTTTTAGCAAATCCAATTCAAGAAAAAGCTGAAGGTGGGCTTACAAGTTCTCTGTAATTGTCACACCCAATATTCCTATCACACATATTTTATAATAATAGGCAGGGGAAATCAGTATCCATAAGGCACACATAAACCTTTTACAACACTCAACTTCAATGTTTTCTTCTTCCTTGGACTAACTCCATTCATATTCACATGGCCTTGCATCTCTGGCAGGGTGAATTCTAGTACTTTATGATCAGGGAATCAGCTGCCCTGTTTATCCAGTGTGACATCTACTTCAGGCAACTCTAGGAACTGCCACTCTCCCCTTCACTGAAATATTTAATACCATGCCCCTTCATTCTTTCTCTTACAAAATTTCATTATTTCATAGTCTAGAGCCAATGCAATGAATTCTGCTGACAGTGCCAACTGCTTAGACTAAGTTGGGAGGATGTCTGACTTCCTCTGACTCCACAGGAAGGAAAGAGGACAAAACTCAAAATCAGTCCAAGTTTGATTCTTATGAAATGGAGGTCAAACACACTTCCACTCTGTATCAATGTCTTTAAAGTTATTCAGACTACCACCACCACCACCACCATCTTTATGGTTTTGTTTCTCTAGAAGCCTACTCTCTCAGTACCACGTGTCTTAGGCTGAGTTTTCTAGAGAAGCAAAACCAATGAAATACAAATATGTATATATAAAGAGAGTCATTTATTATCAAGGGAATGGTTTCCAGTTGAAGAGTCCTAGGTCCCAAGTATAAGAAAGAGAGAGCTTCCCTCCTGCTTGTGCGTTTTATACAGAAGCAAGTCATGCCCCCAAAGAAGCATTCCTTTAATTGAGTGACTGCTCATAGCTACTCATCAGCATTAAGTATGCCTGTGTTAGGTTTCATCACCATGGGAATAAGCATATCTCAACTGCCAAACTTCTGGAATCCTGACCTAGTCAAGTTGATGCAAAGCCCTAACTAACCATTACACCTATGAACAGTTCTACTCTGAAATTGTCATAAGTTGGAATCACCTTAATGGTTGTAGGTCTGATTTTAGTTTTAAGTACTATTATAAAAATATTTATAAACTCCTATAATAGTACTGGTGTGGCGCTGTGGGTTAATGCACCAGACTGTAAAGCCGTTTGAACTGCAAGGTTGGTGGTTCAAGCTCACCAGCTGCTCCTCGGAAACCCTATGCAGGGTCACTATGAGTTGGAATCTACTCGATGGCACTTCACAACAACAACATAATAGTACTAGGGAGTGTGGTGACTCTAGCATAAACACTGGACTATGAACCACAAAGTCAGAGCTCTGAGTCCACCAGCCATTCCATTGAAGAAAGATAAGGCCTTTTGCTCCTGCAAAGATTTACAGCTTTGGAAACCCTATACAGGGTCTCTTTGAGTCAGAACCCACTCGACAGCACTTGACAACAACATAGTAGTACTGAATAGGGAGTTACTCCATCACAAGAAATTCAAGATAGTCTTTACAGAAGACATGCTATTTTACCTGAGACCTGAGGTCAGGTAAGAGATTGCCAAATGGAAGTGGGCAAAAAGAAATTTAGATTGAAAGAGAAAAACAAAGAGGTTATTTAGATATAGCCACACCTTTCCATTGAAATTAAGCTTGAAAGCCTTGCTTTATGTTAAAGACAAACAATCATCTAACATTAGATAGCACTGAGAATAATATTTCAATAAACTGTTCCAGTTAATGTTATTTATAATTCAAAAGTTTGGTTCCTTTCCCGCCAAACAGGATGTTGCCATTAGGGTAACTTGCATCCTGCTGAAAGCAGTATGTCTGATGTGTAAGGTACAAAGACATTACTTAAAGAAGCCTTATGATTTTGAACAAACTGGCCCAGCAGGGAGATTGTAACCTGCCTTCCCTAACAGGCACAACAGCCTGTGTTTGTAAACAGAGCCTTATTGCACTAGTGAGAGCGGACACAGAACAGTGTCAGCTCATTAATTGGGTGTCAGCTCCCTGCAGGGAAGAAAGCTTAATGAGTCATCTCCTCATAAAGAACTAGGGCTCAAGGGAGCAGAGCATGGCATAGAGAGAGAGGGAAAGATTTGCAGAGCAATAACTGTGTGTATAGAAAAGCTTGAGGCCCACCTGTTGGGATAAAGAGAGAGCAGCATTTGGGAACGGATGGCTTCTCTGTATTCTGAATCTTGAGTTTATGAATTTATAAATGCCGCAATCACCAATGTGTATATTTTTTACCATTGTGAATGTGATCGATGAAAATTATTCAAGACATATTTATAGAAGTGTTTTTTTTTCTTTTATTTCAGTTCAAAATATATTCTTCTATTTTCACATGCAAAATCTTCTATAAAAAAAGCAGATGCTAATCAATTTTCATACTGAAATTCAAATATGTTCCTGATGCCTTACAGAAAACATGATGAAAATGTTTGGAATCTGTGCTGTGCCTCATAAGTAGTCATCAGATATTTTTTACTTATTTAACAAAAATGTAAATTATACGTGATTTTTTTTCTCTTTTCTTATTTTATATTTTCTTAACTATTACAACATTCATATAAGAAAACAAATTCCAGATTTTCACATAGTGCCAAAAGCTTACAACTGATGTCAGTTTATTGTTAAAACACTATATTTGCCGTTGGGTATTGGTCTCATTCATTTGTATAGTTTATTAATATTGAAATTTTAGATCATTGTTATATATTTTTCCAGCTTCTTATTTATATTTTTACTTTGCCTATTATATTTTGTCATGTATTTGATTCATAAATTGTATTTCCAACTAGCTTTCTTATTTCATTGTTTATCTAATTCCCAGAAGAATCTCAAATTGTTCACTTTGTTCATTGATTTCTCTTCATAAATGGCTTTTCCAGACATTTTTACCTTCTTACTAAATCACCAGATCTTTTTCTCTCATCTTCGTTTCTTCCTTATAAGGGTTAAATGAATCATGCATTTGGCTGAGAAAAACAGGAAAATTTAATTACTTATCAGGTCCCAAAATCTGAGGTATTCCTTTGTCTTCTAAAATTAACCTATTAGTATATTCTAAAACAAGACCTCAAATGCTCTGCTTCTCCCCTTGTGCAGAGGTCAGTGTCTTTACTGTCTCCTTTTAATTCTGGGTAGACTTGTGACTGCTTTGACCAGCAAAGGAGGGGGAAGTGGAACGGTACAGAGGCCAGGTCATAAAAGTCATAAAGCTTCCACCTGTTCATGAAACACTAATTCTTGGAGGGCTCTACTGTAGTGTAAAAACTTTCAGTTCACTGAGGCCAACATCACAGAGAGACCATACAGGAAGGGCACATTGAGAGGCTCTGAGACAACATATATGGAATGAGCCACTTGAGTAATTCCTAACCAAGTACTGGAGTCTTGTGTGGTGCTGTTGGAAAAGCACTAAACCAAGAGTTCATTTTGAACTACAAGGTTGGCAGTTCAAACTCACCAACTGCTCCTTGGAAAGCTTATACTGAGTCTTTATAAATCAGAACTGACTCAATGGCACCTAATAACAACAACAACCCAAAAATTATACATGTGAATGAAGAAGACTCCAGATGATTTTTGTCCTTATCTATCCAAATATTACCAACTAAAGCTCCAGATAGTGTAGTACAAAGATAAGCCTCAGCTGCTAAGCCCTGTCCTTATTCCATAGGATTCTTTCCACAGACAATAGTATCAGCTGTAAATAAAATGTGTTTTAATTCCAATCTGAATGATTTTTACTTCTTTTTTCTTGCTTAATTGCATTGGCTAGAACTTTTAGTATGATACTATTTTACTTTATTTTATTTTTGGTTCCTCATTGGCAAGACTTAGTCTTAGCCAACTTGTGGTTCAAACTGACCTTGCAGTGCAGTACTTTAGCCTATAATACTACACCAGGACCCCATAGCAATGTACTTTTGGTTGTTGTTGTTAAGTGTCATTGAGTCATTCCTATGCAGTGTGGTTCAGTCATTCCTACACATAGGAACCCTATATAAGATTTCTGAGGAGTGACTGATGAGCTTAAACCACTGACCTTGCAGTTCAAGCTGGCTTTGCAGTCCAGTGCATTAACCCACAGTTCCACAACAAGACTCCACAGTAGAATATAAGAGTGCCTATTATCTCATACTGTTTTGTGTAGATTCAACGAGATAGTTTCCGTTAAGTAAGCATGGTGCTTAACAAAGAGGAACTGATTAACGATTATTGGCAAAGTACTATGAAACAAAATTAAAGAAATATATATAAGTATATAGTGAAAGGGCCACATTTTGATAGAATACAGACAAGCAATTAAGAAGCAAAACATGAGACTCTCAAGTGGAAGAAAAATTTCCATGAAATACAATTGGAGACAGCTTTTACTTTTCTCCTATTTCACTAATAAAATTTCCTTCCAGAACTCTTCTTTGTTCAAAATTTTGAAGGTTTTTGATTTACCAATTGTCATGGATTGAATTGTATCCCCTCAAAGCATCAGTCAACATGCTGGGCCAAGACTCTTAGTGTTTGGCAGTTATAAAATGATGTTATTTGGCAGGTATGTTATGATGTAATCATCCACCATGACGTGATCTGGTGTGACCAGTCAATAAGTTGAAAGGGGTTAGGTAGGAAAACAACACTTTACTCAGGGTACAGCCCTGATGTGATGAAAGGGATGTTCCCTAAGGTATGGCCTACATCACTGTTTATCTTACAAGATATAAAAGATAAAAAAGTGAGCAGAGAAAGAAGGATGTCAGTACCACCAAGAAAGAATAGCCAAGAGTGGAATACATACATCCTCTGGACCCAGAGTCCTTGTACTGAGTACTTCTTAGACACATGGGTAGATTGATACCAAGACACATGGAGACTTCCAAAGGATGTCAGATCCACAAATATTAGAAGGAGCCAAACATCTTCCCCCAGAAGCAACAGACAGAGAGAAAGAGCCAACAGAGAGTGAAAGAGCATTTGTCTGAACTTCTAGCTTCCTTAACTGTAAGAGAATGAGTTTCTGTCTGATGAAGACATCCACTTGTGATATTTTTGATGTCAGAAAATTTTAAGTCATAAAAAATGAAATGAAACCCATAAAGATCGATATCCTAGACATTAATGAGCTAAAATGGACAGATATTGAGCATTTTGAATTGGAAAATCATATGATTTGCTTTGCCAGAAACAGCAAATTCATCCCCCCAAAAGAACATTTCAAGATCTTTCTTGAAGTATAATGCTGTCTGCAATAGGATAATATCTATATACCTACTAGGAAGACAAGTTAATACAACTATTATTCAAATTTATGTACCAACCATCAAAGCCAATGATGAAGAAATTGAAGAATTTTACGGACTTCTTCAGTCTGAAATTTACTGAACATGCAAAAAAGATGCATTGATATTTACTGGTGATTTGAATGAGAAAGTTAGAAGCAAAGAGAAAGAATCAGTAGCTGTAAAATATGTCTTGGTAATATAAATGACGCTGGAAATTGCATGATAGAAATTTACAAGACCAACCACGTCTTCATTTCGAACACCTATTTTTCAACAACATAAATGGTGACTATAGATGTGGACCTCGGCAGATGGAGTACACAGGAATCAAATTGAATATATCTGTGGAAAGAGGCAGTGGAGTCTCTCAACATCATTAGCCAAAAAAAGACCAGAGACCTACGATGGAAAGACCAACATTTGTTCTGATGCAAGTTCATGTTGAAGCTGAAGAAAATTAAAATAAATTCATTGGAGCCAAAATAGAATCTTGAGTATATCTCACCTGTTTAGGGAACATCTCAAGAACTCAGAAGACACATTGAAATACTAATGATTCAAGAGCAGAGGAGTTGTGAGATGACTTCAAGAACGTTCTACATGAATGCATTAAAAGGTCATTAAACAGATAGTAATGAAAGAAAGGTGAAAGTGGATGTTGGAAGAGACTCTGAAACTTTTCTTGACTGTAGAGTAGCAAAAGCGAATAAAATAAATGAAGCAAAAGAGAGAATATTCCATAGGACGGCTCTAGAAAAAAAAGTAATTGTAATGAAATGTGCAAAGACCTAGAGTAAGAAAACCAAAAAGGATGAACACTCTCAACATTTCTCAATCAGAGAGAAATGAAGAAAGTATTCCAGCCTCAGGTTGCAATGCTGAGAGATTCTTTTGGCAAATAATGAAGGATACAGGAATACAACCTTGATCGCTGAAAGTGAAGAGGACTTGAAACATTTACTTATGAAGATTAAAGAGCACAGCCTTCAATATGGATTACATCTCAACGTCAAGAAAACAAAAATCCTCACCACTGGACCAATAAACAACATTCTTATCAATGGAGAAAAGATTGAAGTTGTCAAGGACTTCAAGTTCTTGGATCAACTATCAACACTCGCGGAAGTAGCAGTCAAGAGATCAGACGACGTATTGCACTGGGTAAATCTGCTGCACAGGAACTTTTTAAAGTATTGAAGAGCAGAGATGTCAGCTTGAGGACTAGGGTGTGCCTGACCCAGGCCATTGTGTTTTCAATAGCCTCATATGGATGCGAAAGCTGGACAGTGAATAAAGAGGATCGTAGAAGAATTGATGCCTTTGAGTTGTGGTGTTGGAGGAGAATACTGAGGGTGCCATGGACTGCCAAAAGAACCAATAGATCTGTTTTGGAAGAAGTGCAGCCAGAGTGCTCCTTGGAGGCCAGGATGGCTAAGCTTCGTCTCTCCTACTTTGGACATGTAGTCCGGAAGAAACAATCGTTGGAGAAGGATGTCATGCTGGGTAGGGTGGAGGGTCAGAGAAAAAGAGGAAGACCTCCAACAAGATGGATGGGCCAGGTGGCATCATTGATGGACTCGGGGGTGGCAGCGGTGGTGAGGTTGGCCCAGGATCGAGCATTGTTTCGTTCTGTTGTGCATGGGGTCGCTATGAGTCGGTTCCGACTCGATGGCACCTGACAACAACAACAACAAACAGGAAATATCAAAAGAAGATGGAATGAATAAAAAGAGTCACTGTACCAAAAAATAATTGGTTGACATGCATCCATTTCAGGAGGTAGCACATGACTAAGAACTGATGGTATTGAAGGAAGAAGTCCAAGTTGCATGAAGGCATTAGCAAAAACCAAGCCTCCAGGAATTGATGGAATACCAATTGTAATGATTCAGTAAATTGTTGCAGCTCTGGGAGCACTCATTAGTCTACAGCAAGAAATTCAGGAGACAATTACCTGAGACTTTCTGCTACCATAAAGATTTCAAAAATTTCAGTCACCTTAGATGCATGTGAAGTTGAACAATGAATAATGAAGACTGGGAAAGATTTCATGCATTTGAATGATTACATGTTTTTGTTGTTCTTAGTTGTCATCTAGCCAGCTCTGACTCATAGCGACCCTATTGTGCTAAAGCCATGATTTCATTTAATTCTAATTTCTCTAGCAATGGGTGAAGAAACTAAGGTTCAGAAAGATTAAATTACTTACTACTTAATAAGTGTTATTGCTGTTGTTAGGTGCCAGCAAAGTCAGCTTCAACTTAGAGTGACCTTGTGCACAATGGAAGGAAACATAGCCTGGTCATGCCCCATCCTCGCAATTGTTGTTACACTTGAGCCCATTGATGTTGCCACTGTGCCTATCTGTTTCATTGGGAGCCTTCCTCTTTTTCATCAACCATTTAGTTTACCAAGCATAATGCCCTTCTCCAGGGATTGGTCCCTCCTAATAATATATCCAAAGGATAAGTGATAAAGTCTGGCTATCCTTCTTCAAGGCGCTCTGGTAGCATAGTGGTTATGAATTGGGCTGCTAACCTCAATGTCAGCAGTTTGAAACTACTAGCTGTTCCATGGGAGGAAGATGAGGCTTTCTGCTCCCGTAAAGAGTTACAACCTCGGAAAGTCTGTACAGGGTCGCTCTGAGTCGGAGTCGACTCCACGGCACATAACAACACCACCATCCTTACTTCTTAGCACCATTCTGATTGTTCTTCTCTCCAACACAGATTTGTATGTTTTTCTGGCAGTCCATGTTAATTTCAATATTCTTCTCTAACACCACAATTTAAATGCATTAATTCTTCCACACCTTCTTTATTCTTTGTCTAACTTTCACATGCATATGAGGTTATTGAAAATATAATGGCTTGGGTCAGGTGCACCTTAGTCCTCAAACTGATATCTTTGCTCTTCAACACTTTAAAGAGATTCTGCACAGCAGATTTGCTTAATGCAATATTTTACTTTATTTCTTGGCTGCTGTTTCCAAGACTGTTGATTGTAGATTTGAGCCAAAAGAAGTTTGGGATAACTTCAATCTTTTCTCCATTTTTCATGATGTCATTTATTCATCCACTTGTGAAGATTTTGTTCTCTTTACATGGAGACACAACCCATCCTGAAGGCTGTGGTCTTTGATCTTTAGCAGTATTTTAAGTCCTCCTTGAGTTCAGCAAGCAAGGTTGTATCATCTGCATATGAAGGTTGTTAATGTGTCTTCCTTAAATCCTGATGCCACGCTCTTCTGCATATAATCCAGTTTCTCCTATTATTTGTTCAGTTTACAGATTGCATAGGTATGGTGAAAAAATATAGCCCTGGTACACACCTTTCCTGATTTTAAACCATTCAATATCCCCTTGTTCTGTTCAAATGATTGCCTCTTGCTATATGTAAAGGTTTCTCATGAGGAAAATCAAGAGTTCTGGGATATCAGTTCTTCATATTGTTATCCTATATCTTGTTATGTTGTTGTTAAATGCTGTCGAGTCAGTTCTGACTCTTAGCAGCCTTGTATAGGGTTTCCAAGGAGTGGCTCATGAGTTTGAACCATTGACCTTGTGGTTAAAACAGACCTTGTGGTTGAGTGCTTATTACAGCACCAGATAGCTTGGAATCAAAGATTATAAGAAGTGCTTTGGACTGTCTGAAGAACAAACAAATCTGTCTTGGAAGAAATAAAGCCAGGGTACTCTGTAGATGAGAGGATATTGAAACTTTGTCCGATGTAATTTATACCTTTCATCAGAAGGGACAAGTCCCTGGGGAAGGATGCCATACTTGGAAAAGTGGAGGTTCAGTAAAAAGAGGAAGACACCTAATGAGATTTATTGACACAGTGGCTGCAATACTGGGCGCAGACAAAACGACAATTGTGGGAGTGACAAATGATCAAGCATTGTTTCATTCTATCATGCATGGGGTCACTCTGGATCAAAGCTGACTTGCTGTCACCTCACAACAGCAACACCTATTAAATAGTAACTATTTTAAACTCTCTGAACCTTAGTGTCTTAACCCACTGTTAGAGAACATTAGAATTGAATGGCATCATGTGCTTTTAACAATGCCTGGTCTCTGATTGTATTCAGAAAGCTGTGGTTATTACTACCAATAACAACAGTAATGGAGTAGGTAAAATCAAGATAAAATTTTGCTTCTCCTGTCTCATAATTCTATAGAAAACCCAATAAAATGGAAAATATAAGATGGTATTCCAATCCTATTAAAAAATTGCTATCTATCCTTGAACGTATAGGTCTAAATGTCTCTACTGTATATTTGCTACCTAATATATTAGAAGATTAGATAAATACCATTTAGATTAGTCAGATTAAAAACACGTTGTCATTTGGTGAAGAAATATTTCTAACTATTACCAGAAATGTTTGCATTTTAACTTACTATCAAGGTTCTTTGACATCATGACCCCACTCTAGCAATCTATCTGTGAGATTAGTAGACTTGGGGGAAGCCAGCAAAGTTACAGGAGAAATCATACCTTGAGCTTTGGATACCATGATGAGTCTGTGGTCATTTCTTTATGATTATTATATATATTTTCAAAATAGTTTGTGCTGTTGACTTTAATTTAATGGTAGACTGGATGATGAAGAAGTCTGAGCTTGAGTCAAAAAAATTTGAATCTGAGTCTGTTAATATTTTCCTTATCTGAAAATTTTAACACATAAGATGGTCGTGAGGAAGTGTAATATAAGTAAAATGAGCTCTCCAAAAGATTTCATATTTTGAACATTTTTAAGCAGACTTCTAGTTTTTAATTATTGAACTCATAAAGTTTTTTCCTTAAAAAGTTGAAAGAAACATTTACACATACTCATATACACCCCATCACAGCACTATAAATGCTCATGCTTTTAGAAATGATTTTGCTGTTGTTATTGTTAGGTGCTGTCGAGTATAGTCCAACTCACAGTCACCCTGTATAGTGTTTCCTAAGAGCACTGGTGAGTTTGAACTGCTGACCTTACTGCTCAAACCAACCTTGATGTTCAAACTGATCTTATAGTCCAGTGCTTATCCTACAGCACCAGGATTCCTTAGAAGTGATAGTATCAATAGAATGACAAAGCTTTCTATGTATGGGTCAGGCCCCCTGTGCCTCCTTTTCAAACATTTTGACTAGGAATTTAACTTTAAGAATCATAAGAGGCAACATACTTTGTAAATTCCTGCTAAGTAAATTATAATTACAGTCCAGGTTTTGATTAGGAAATTTTAACACTGCTAAGCTGAGGAATGAAGCTTAAAGATACAATTAATATAAGCTTATATTAAAGGTTTTAGTGGCATTAATAAGTCTGTAACAATAGATTATTATTCAAGCTTGAACACAGGCAATAGGCTCTGGTAGTCAATAAATTGCAAACCTGTCTACCTTCTATTTGCTGCTTTTGAATAATGGTATTTTACCAAATAAAACCCTGTAATCAGTGTAATTATGAAAGCCTTGGATAATTTTAATGGAAAATAAAGGGGGGGAAAGCACTTAGAATTGCACAGGTGATCGTTTCTGTATAAACTTCAAGTATGAAAAATGCAAGTCCTAATGCTCAAATATGCAATCTGAAGGAAAGGATTATTGTTAAGTGCTATCGAATCCATTCTGATTCATAGTAATAGTGTATGGGGTTTTCTCATAATAATCCTGCAAAGTGTTTTCGAGGCTGTAATTCTTTGTGGGAACAGAAAGCTTCATTTCTTTCTCTGGGAGTGGCTGGTAGACTCGGACCCCAACCTGTGTCTATCAGTTAAATGCTTATCCTACAGAGCCACCCCACTCCCCATAGGAAAGCACTGTTGTTGTTGCTGTTAAGTGCCGTCGAATCGGTTCCAACTCATAGCGACTCAGTATAGGTTTCCAAGGAGCAGCTGATAAATTTGAACCGCTGACCTTGTGGTTCAAACTGACCCTGTGGTCTAGTGCTTTAACCCACAGCACCACACCGGGACTCCTGGACAAATAAATGAGGATAATTAAATAGATGGGATGACTAAGAGAATATAGATTTGAGCTATTAATGAGCTCTGATGTGGCGCTATATGATAAGAACCAGACTGGTAACTGAAATGACCTCTTTTAATTCCAAACCCACCATCCACTCTAGGAAACCCTATAGAGGGTTGCTATGAGTCTGAACAGATTTGACGGCATACAACAACCACAAAAATAAGATAGTAATAGGATAAAATATAAGAACTGGATTTTGGTTAGAATGGAAAATTCTAACCAAATGCAGCACAGTGTATTGGTTGTTTCATGTACTTGGTGGTGGTGGTTATGTGCCGTGGAGTCAGTTCTGACCCATAGCAACCCTGTACAGGGTTTCTGAGACTGTAAATCTTTACGGGAGCAGAAAGCCTCATCTTTCTCCTGTGGCACAGCTAGTAGTTTCCAACTGCTGACCTTGAGATTTGCAGCCCGATTCATAACCACTACGATACGGTACCAGAGCTCCTTAGGGTATTTGTTATCAATATATAGAATAATTATTTGATAGACTGAGGGGAAAATAGTACAGACTGCTTTTTAATTATCCAAGTAACTTATTTACATACATCCGGTCAAAAGAGCTGTTTTTATAAAAACCTCGGAATTCTCGATACATCTGTAATCCATAAAATTGCATTTTTCTTTATCTTCTCTAGAAGATCCAACAACAATAAAAAGTGGCAAGCATATTGTCCAACTGGACAATACTTCTTTGAAATTAAAGACAATTATATTCTGTCATTCCTCTCAAATAGCTATTTATGTAGAATTTCTCTTTCCAACTAAAAATGATCATGTACTCTTCAGGAATATACTCTTCAGGAAATTTGGATGAAGTTAAGCATATATTTCCTGGAAAGAATGCCAGAAGCAAATAAAATACAATTAAAAGTGATGTTAATGTGTATGTGATCAATGGCTCTGTATGGTCTATATTCATATAATTAAAGCAACAGAAGAAGTGCACCCAGAATACCCTTTGGAAGAAAGGGTGCTGAGGTTTAATCTCACATTCTTTGGACATGTTACCAGGATGGGCATCATGCTTGGTAAATTAGAGGGTCAGCAAAAGTCCTCAAAAAAGAGGAAGACTCTCAGTCAAGTGGATTGACACAGTGGCTACAATAATGACTCAAATATGGCAACACTTGTGAGGATGACACAGAAACAGGGAGTATTCGGTCCTATTGTGCATCGTATCCCTATGAATTAGAAATGAGTCATCAGCACCTAACAAAAACAAAACAATGAAGACAGCTCTTTTTTTTTTTTTTTTTAACAATACAAATTTATTATCTTACAGCTCAGAAGTCTAAAATTAGTGTTATTAGCAAAACTCAAGGTGTTGATAGAGCTATACTCCGTCTTGAGGCTCTAGGGGAAAATCATTTCCTTGCATTTTTCAGCTGCCAGCATTTCTTGGCTTCTGGCAATACCACCTGACTTTTGCTTCTACCCTTGCACCTCATTCTTGGACTATTCTTCTTCCTACCTCAGAAAGAAAGACTTTTGATGTCTTGTGCTGTACGATGTTGCCAAACATTAGTCCATATGGGAGACAGTTAACCTCACAAAGTCAAAGGTTAAGTCCCAGAATATGAATCTTGTATCAGCTTTCTGGCTGAGTCTGATGTGCAATCTGGTGTGAAAGCCAAATACTAAAGAGTTAAATTAAAATGTACAAAGATAAACCCAGGTACTCAGTAGTTTGATAGCAGAGTATGCCATTTCCCATTCATATGGATTCAAATATCCTCTTAAAAAAACTGTTACATAAATTCTTTATAGTAGAGAAAGAAAAAGACATCTCTTTGTCTATGTCCTAAATACTAAACAGACCTTCATAGCAAACTTGGTAAAGAGGAAACACCTGCAAAGACTCTCTTTCTTTTGAAAACTTTAGTATGAATTGAGTTAAGGTTTATACAGTAGATCATCAGTTTTACATCCAACAAATCACACTTTGCTTCATCTCAATGACTATAATCTCTTCCACCCAACAACATTTATCCCATTTCTACCCTATGGTTCCTATTTCCTTTCTAAACTTCCTCCCAACTCTCTGAACATTGTCTACAGGTAAACGCTGCCCTTTTGATCTTGAATGGTTGACCATTTCACAGTGAGCATATCTCACTAAGCATTGTTGTCCCCTTGTGTACCTATACACCGCTTATAAACTGGACCACAAGGGTGAGTTCCATCTAGACCTGAAGGGCTATAGACTTGAGTTCCTACAGTATCTTGCTCACCAGTAAGTCTGGCCTTTTTTTTTTTCTTTTTAATAATAATTTTGAGTTTTGTTCCATATTTGGAGATAGCTTATTGATATACAACATGGAGAATCAGGTTTTGTCAATGTGGACTGTTATTTATTTATTAAATGTTATTTAATAAAAATTAAGTATTATCAAACCAGACAGGACAAATATTCATACATAGAAATTTGAAAAGAAAGACTACCGGAAATGGAAGGAAGAGTGCTGTCAACCTCAGTTTACAGAATGACAAGTGGACAGAGAAAGAGATAAACGTGTTAGGAAGTTACTCGGAAATACAATGTTTGATACAATTTCATAATCTTACCCACAATCTCAAAATACTACGAGCTCTAAAAATAAGAAATTTTGTTGTGTGGGTGTGTTTTTTCTAAACCAATTAACTGAAAACTTTCACCTGCTCTGAACTCACCTGGTGACAAATCTGTCCAAAATAACAATGTATTTTGTTTATAATAAAATGTAAGGACATTCATACATTTTTGATAAAAATATTGAAAGATTTTTATTATAGAGTCTCCTTCAGATGCTGCAGGAATTGTTACATTTTATATCAATATGTAGTCTATACAAAGTGATACTTTTCTTCAATTGGAAAAGTCCTAAATTCCAAAATATAAATTCAAGATACTGGGGATTTTGAATCAGGGATTATGAACAGGTAGTAAATGATAAAAATTTATATAAGAACTAAAAACACCCAATTCAAGATGGTAGTTAATTTTGGATGAAAAGGAAGGAAAATGAGATTGGGTGGTTTATACCGAAGATCTTATGTGCTTATGACATTTCATACCTGGATAGTAATCACATATCTATTTCTTACATTAATTTACATTCATTTTTCCATGTCTATAATATATTGGTTCTAAGACCCCTGTAGATTGCAAAATCCACAGATGCTGAAGTGTTTTATATTACATGGTACCGTTTTATATATAATCTATTCACATTCTCCCATACATCAAAATATCTCTAGATTATTAATAATAATAAAATGAAATTACTGCATAATAGAAGTTTACATTTCCTCTAATCCTTTGAGGGATTGCTTTGACCATTTAATTGCTCTTTGGAAGTCTTTTTTCTTTCTCAAATATTTCTATTCTAGGTTGGTGGAATATATGGGTGCAGAACTTGCAGATATGGGGGTTGAATGTATTTTGAAAATAAACTTAAAACATCCAAAAAGAAGCTGAATATAGGAATATAACCTTACTGAAAGTGCATGGAAAGAAGAGATAAGGCAGTGGTTTGACTGTGCTTAGTCTTTATTTCCATTACAGGAAGACAATAGACAATGACTATATTTTTATGAAAAAAGGATTAGTAATAATTGTGCATTATTTAGGGACCTTGAGGTAAACTAAAGGAATAAACAACAAAATGAGCTAGAAATCATTGCCTTTAGGAATTAGAAGTGAGAAAGAGTATTGCTACTTTTAATCATGGTCCACATATTAATTTTATGATCTAATTTAAATACAATTTTTATATCAGTGAAAGGGCAAATATTGTAGGATCTCACATATGTGAAATAAGCAAATACATAGAAACCAGAGACTATTAGTAGTTACCAGGGATGGGATTGAGGGGGATACAGAGAATTTTTGCCTACAGGGTATTAAATTTATGTTAATAATTATGGAATGATACAGAAAAAGTTAGCAAGAATGGTTGGGCAACTTGAACAATATAATCAGTGTTTCTGAATTGTATATGTAGAAATTATTGAAAAATATGTTTTGCTATGTATATTTTCATAAAAATATTTTTTATAAAAAGAAATAGTGATTGATGCCTTCTAATGAGATTATATGGATAAAACAATCAGATTTTATAATTGTTTTACAAAATACAAATTCTTTTCTTTTATTGTAAAACAGTGTCTATAAAAGACAGCCATCATAATTTAGGGGGAAATGTGCAACCTATAAATCATTATATATATATATATAGAGAGAGAGAGAGAGAGATCAGTAGGATGTTTTTAGATTATTCAGAATTACTTAGGAAATGGTGTATTTGTAAATAAAGCAGAAGTTCCACTCATATAGTATAAATAACTTCTTTCATGTAGATACATAGACTATTACTTTCTATGACACCTGGTGTGGTGTTGTGGGTTAATACACTGGACTACAAGGTTGGTTTGAACCACAAAGATGGTGGTTCAATCTCACCAGCCATTCCTCTGAAACCCTATATGGGGTCATGAGTCAGAACAAACTCGATGGCAATTAGCAACAACAACATGACACTTAACCTATGTTATCACTAAATGCATGTACTTTCACAAATACATAAATTATTGTTGTTAAGTGTCATCAAGTTGGTGGCAACTCATAGAAAACCTGTATAAGATCAATTTGAACCACTGACCTTTTGGTTACCTACAGCACCACACCAGGACTCCTATTCATGGAATATTAAACAGAATCACCATCAGCTCAAACTTTATGTTTGATGGAACCTCTGTGTTAAACTTTCAAAAAGTTTTATAAACAAAATTAGGTATCATGCATTTCTGTTTTAGTCCCTGAGCACATCCAAGGTTTTATTTATTTATTTATTTCTCCAGCATGCTCATGTGCCATCTGGAATCCTTATCTCTCATGCATATCTTACTGCAAAAACCTCAAAGCTTGACTCAAATGTCATTTTGCACACAATGCCTTCCTTGGCCACTCTATGAAATTTGTCTGATGATTCTTTGCAGTTTGGACAGAAAAGAGAAAATATGGATATTTTCTGAGCTCCAGGCCCTAAATGTTGTTCTTGTTGCTAGATACTGTCTGAGACCCAATGTTTAGATAGGTTTTAACTCATAGCAACCCTCTGCACAACAGAAAGAAACACGGCCAGGTCCTTCAACATCCTCACAATTATTATGTTTGAGCCCATTGCTGCCACTATGTCAGTCTACCTCTTTGGGGATTTTCCTCTTTTTCACTGACTATCCATTCTTCCAAGCATAATGTCCTTCTCCAGAACTGGTCCCACCTGGCTACATATCCAAAGTAGAGAGACAAAGTCTTACCATCCTAAGGCTTATTCTGGCTATACTTCTTAGACAGATTTGTTTGTTCTTCTGGAAGACCATGGTAGTTTCAATATTCTGGTTAGATCATGTTGTTGTTGTTGTTGTTAAGTGCCATCAAGTTGGTTCCTACTCATAGCAGCCCTGCATAGGGTCTTCAAGGAGCAGCTGGCGAGTTTGAACCGCTGATCTTGTGGTTCAAATTGACCTTGCAGTACAGTGCTTTAACCCACAGTGCCACACAAGGACTCCACATAGACCCATAAAAATAGTAGATATTTTGGTTGTCGAATATTAGTTCTGATCTAACAGCATAAAAAGTGAAGTTAATTCAAACTAAAAGCCACAGGTCTGTGAAAGAGGAAATGAGGGCTATTGTTTCACCTACATTCTGATCATAGGCCACAGACTTGACCTTTCCTAATCTATTATTTTCTGACCTGAAGATCCTTGAGCATGTTAACAAGTTTATGGCAAAAAATGTTTAAATATTAAAATACAAATAACAACTTTGGCTTTCTGGTTTTATAAATTATTGGAAAATATAATTTTCAGGCCCTGTAGGATAAACACTAATCTGCTAACCAAAAGGCTGATGTTTCAAACCTACCAGCCTCTCCTTGGAAACTCTATACAGGGTTACCATGTGTCAAACACAACAACAATAATTCAAGATATGAATGGTCTGCCTCACTCATTTGACATTTATCACATTCAGCATTAGTTGTCAATATTGTAAGAGGTTACCCTATTTCTTTAATCTATGACTTTTACAGTGCTGACTCAATTTTGGCTTGCTCTACGTTAGCATAGTGGTTACGAATCGGGCTGCGAACCTTAAGGTCAGCGGTTCGAAACTACTAGCCGCTCCGCGGGAGAAAGATGAGGCTTTCTACTCCCGTAAAGATTTACACCCTTGGAAACCCTGTACAGGGTCGCTATGGGTCGGACCCGACTCGATGGCACTTAACAACAACAACAACAACAATGTTGCTTGCAATAGCTGCTATTGAGTTCATGTTGCATAGTGGTTAAGCACTCATTTGCTAACCAGATGATTAGCAGTTGAAATTCTCCAGCCATTCTGCAAGGGAAAGTGGTAGCTGTCTGCTTCCACAATGTTTGTAGTTTAGGAAACAATATGGGGCAGTTCTACTCTATCCTATAGGGTCATTGTGAGTTGGAATCAACTACATCGCAGAGGGTGTTTTTATTATATTGCTCATTGCTGTTGTTGTTAAGTGCTGTTGAGTTGGTTCCGACCCATAACAACCCTGTATAGGGTTTCCGAGGAGAAGCTGGTGAGCCTGAACTACTGACCTTACAGTTCAAACGGCTTTGCAGTCTGGCACATTAACCCACAACGCTACACCATGCAAGGTGCTAAATTATTTTCCCCCTAAAAATCAAATCAAATCAAATATTCCTTTCCTGTGTTTTAATCTCCACATTCCAAACCTGGTTCTAATTCCTATCATGATCTTAATCTACATGTCTCATACATTGAAACACAGATGCTGATGAACATCAATTGAAGTTGCTATAAATAATTTTTAAAGCAACTGATTAGTAGAAATGGTCTTTTTTAGAGGTAGGGATAGTAATTTCAATTCAGTTCTTTCTTTCCTGCTTGTACTTTATATCTTTTTGACATTTTGTCTTAAATATTTAAAGAATTACAACTATGTTCTTGCTCTTTTATATAAGTAAGTTTGAAGAAATTGGTTGTTTTCATTTTTGTGGCTAAGAATCAAAAACCCTATATGTAAGCAGATTCCTTAGTCTAGTTCATTTTTATACATGCCTTAGTTTTAATCTTTTAGATACATGAATATGTCAAATTTTAATGCTAGTCTTCCACTTGGGGTAGAGGGAAAAGGAAAAAGGGAATAAAGGGAGGGAGAAAGAGAGGGAGTCAAAGAATAACGAAGAAAGAAAGGAAAGATTGATGATAGGTACATACATATATATATATAAATATAGACATGTACAGATAGATACATTGTTATGTGCCGTGGAGTCGGTTCCCACTCATAGTGACCCTGTACAGGGTTTCTGAGGCTGTGAATCTTTACAGGAGCAGAAAGTCTCAGCTTTCTCCCGCAGAACAGCTGGTAGTTTCGAACTGCTGACCCTGAGGTTCGCAACCAGGTTCGTAACCACTACGTTACCAGAGCTTCTTAGGTAGATACATACATAGGTAGAAACATAGATACATAGGTAGACAAGTTGTTGTTGTTGTTAAGTACCGTGGAGTCGGTTCTGACTCATAGCAACCCTGTGCAGGGTTTCCGAGGCTACAAATCTTTAAGGGAGCAGAAAGCCTCATCTTTCTCCAGTGGAACAGCTGGTAGTTTTGAACCGTCGACCTTGAGGTTAGCAGCCTGATTCGTAACCACTACGCTACCAGAGCTTCTTATAGATAGACATATAGGCAGATAAATAGATGCTAATATCATCATCCAATCATTTCTATAACATCTTAATTAGTTTTCAGTGCCTTTTAGTTCCCCATGCCTCAGCTTTTACGTGGGGTTTTCAAGCAATTTTAAATAATTCCTATGGTTTTCCTTACTTTGCTACTTTACCCATATATAGCTCCAATTTTCCTTTTGTTTATATATCAGAATACTCATCTTAGAAGCTGTACCTTTTGATTAAATCTAGAGCAATTTCTTTACTGTTTTAAACTCTTACTGCCTACGTCTTAATTTCAAGGGACACTAGAAATAATTATTTGACTGCAAGATACTATATAAAAGCAAAATCACTTGGTAACTATATAACTACAACTTTATCCTAAATCTACACCTACATTTATAGCTCTGTATAATTAGTCAAGTGTACAAATTGCAGATAGATTATCATGTAGCATCTGATGGTTGCCCTTATGCTGCAAAGTGTGTTTTCAAAAATAATTTCCTGCCACATTCCTGACTGTATTTGCAGCCTGAGTTGATCCCCTTCCCTGCTGTTTTCTGATCTGCCCCTGGGTTACTAACAGCCCCAACAGACAGACTGGCTGGTGCTACCTGCTGCTCAGACAAAGATTAACTCACTACCAGCCATATGGACTAGCAACTTCATAAATTCCTCTCCTTTTGCATTTGGCTCTTAGGAAAGTTAATGGACAGTTTTCTGCTGAAGAGAACAACAACCTGGTGGCGTGCAGGCTGGGCAGTAATCACCTGCACCCGACACAACTGGCACCTCCATCTGCCTTTCGGCAGCTATTTGTGTGAGGGGAATGGATTACTGCATTCAATGTCCTGTTAGTCACTGCCATTTGCCTCAATTAGAAAGTCAAATGATTAAACACCTAACTCATATTTCTATTATTTATGATCATTACTGAATGCATTCATTGTTAAAGGGGATCTCAAAGTGTTTCCATAATTAAAAGACATTTAAATAATTTAAAATGTTTCTGAAAGTGTATTCAAACATATATTTTTATTTTTAAATATAGAAAAATAAATGCTCCAAGCAATAACATAATAAAACGCAAAGGCCGAAGGCTGTAGATTACTCTAATTTGGGTAGATTGTGATTTTGTACAAGTTCATTTCTCTGTCTTAATTCCCTTTGAAGTATCTGAGCTTGTGAAAGCACTCTGCAAATTGTAGGAAAGCACTTAAAATATTATGAAAGGCTATTATTACATATTGGATTTATTAGAACACAAAAGCAGAGGTTGTCACAGAATTAATTCTGAGTCATATATATTAACATGCATTTTTCGTTAGCAAATGATCTATAATAGATCATTGGTATGCATGTTCAGGTATCTACTATCACATAAATTGTCAATTCATCCTAATCTTTATCCCTGAAAAACAGCCTTTTACTGATTTTACAGAGATACAGAAAAATTTAAATTGAATACTTAGTTTTAAATGAATAACCAATCAGAAACTCTTTTATTTCATTTATAGTTTTTTCCTTGCTTGAAGCATAAGTTTCTGAATCATTGATCACATAGTACACTGTATAACAAGAAACTTAATTAACATTTAATAATTTTGGTGATTACATGAAGAGGTAATTTGGAAGTGGAATAAATGAATTCTCTTAATCTTTTTATGAAATGTCTCATTTCTTTTACATTTAGATTGTGTTTATTATAGTCTATCACTAAAATCAAGGGTTCAAATAGAACACTTGTGAGGATGGCATAGGATCAGAAAGTGCTTTGTTTGGTTGTACATATGGATTTGGAACCAAATTGAATGTACTTCACAGCAACAATAATGTTACAAAAATAAAGGAGCCCTGTTGAAGCCACAAGTTCAGTAATTCAAACTTACCATTAGCTCCATGAGAGAAGGATGAGATTTCTGCTCCTATAAAGATTTACGGTCCCAGAAACCCTATATGATCATTATGGCTAAGAATCGGCTAGATAACAGTGGGCTTGGGTTTTTGTTTTTGTTTCTTTGTTGTATCTCTAAAATAATTGACGAGCTTAAATACTTCTTACGTGGCAATATGACATGTAACACTTTAAATTTACTTTTCTCATTTCATTTTATTTTTAATTTGAATTTACTAGTTCTTGTGGATTTGTGTAACATTTATTGTTAATTTACCATAGATTCCCGTATTTGCAGTATAAAAAATCTATATTATTTTATGCATTACATAATATATACCACTTTTTATGAGACCCTGGTATTATTAATTACACTATAAACCTTTACTTGTTGAAAGGTTGAATGTGAGCAACTAAGAATACAGGATGTTTTTGTGTTCTTATTATGGTATAAGGAGTTAGTATACTTTTTTGGCATACTGCAAACCTTATGTTAGAACAAGTGAATAAATGAGTGAGTGTAAAAATGAGTGACAGACCATGACTAATATTATAGGCAATGATCCCAGGTAAAATTTATTGGGTATAGTATTTACTATTTTTGGAGTCCTGGTGTGGTGCTATAGGGTTAGCACTTGATGTGAAAGTCAGTTTGAATCTCAAGGTTAATGCTTCAAACTCACCAGCTATTCCTCAGAAACCCTATAAGGGACACTATGAGTTGGAAACAACTTTACAGCACTTAATAACAACAACAACAATATTACTTCTTTTAAACAATATATGATATTTCCATTTAATTGGGAAGGGTGTTTTTGGCTAAATTTTGAACTTGGCCATTGTCTATATCAATTGTGATGTTTAAAAATAATCCATGGGGGACGGGGTGGAAGAACAAGGTAGATAGGGGAACACTGAGACAGGTTTGCATGGGCTTAATGGGACAGAGGTAAATAGTGATTCATGCTGAACCTTGGAACTACAGGGTTCTGTGATACAAGGATCGAGGCATAGTCTGAAGAGGGATAATAATACTAAGATGCTTGACTGTCTTATGAATATTGGCTTCCCTTGCCTCCTATTGTAAAATAGACACTTGAGTGGGATAGAAAGGAATGTTGGGAAGCAAGATTACAGAAAGCTTGTAAGACCGTCTTCAGCCTATAGTTGATTGGAATACCTAAAAGGATTCTAGAACTTGCCCAGTGATATAGGCCTCTTGCGGAGCCTTTGCAGTGTACAGGACCTTAGGTGGAATCCTGAACCCCATCCAGTACCTTCTGAGGTGGGACATTCCCACTAGAATGGATAAGCAGACCAGCCTGGAACAGCTAGAGTGACAGAAGATGCATCTTCAAAGAAAGATCATCAGGAAAAACCCAAAACAAATATGTCAGTATGACTGGCTACTATAAGAAAAAACAAGTTGTTTGCCAGGAAGCTATCAAGGCAAGCAAGCAAGTTCCTTCAGGTCAAACCCCGCTCTAAGATCAAAATTCAAAGGGAACATATGAGCAGGCATGTAAGCTTGCTCATGACCACATTGGTCTACTGGTGGGTGGAAGCAGGGGAAAGGCAGCAATGAAGAAATGTGCTGAGTTCAACCACGTTCCATAGACTCCCGTTGACCTGGAGATGAGAGAGAGAAGAAGTGCTGGTTGGTCCAAAGTGTGTTGAGACCTGGGGACACCTGAGTCCATGGACAAGGACAGAGTCATGGAGGGCTAAAGCTAAGAGTGAAGCATCCAGCTGATATGAAATAAGGGGAGATGCACAAGAACCCCCCATTTGACCTAGGTTTGATGGCTTGATAATCAGAACATGACAAGAGGAAGATTTAAAAAAAAATTTTTTTTTTATAAAGGAAACTAGAATAAATTGCTACAATTTGATGAACTTGACCTATATTCATGGATGTAGTAGCTCAAAGTACCAACAGAGAGGGAAGAAGTCTTCACATCACATATCAATGCTATACCCTCTGTATACAGGGTAGATAGGGATAGACATCTTAGACATTGGCTACCTAAAATGAGGGGGCGATAAAGACACAAAGTGACTGGCTTACAAGTTTTCAAGAGGGACTATAGTTTACGAGTGTGCAAGGGAAAACCGAGTCCCCACTGAATAGTTTTCATCTTGTCTAGATGGGTCTGGTGAAAAGAGATGGGGATAAGATTCTTATGATTCAATAGTGAGTAATTTTTATCATGACTAATTATAACTGTCACATGTAGAAGTTTTATAACAAAAATGGGGAAGTAGTTAATATTACAGTCCACAAACAGAGGACCCTAGAACCATCAAGGGAGAAGAACACAAGCAGAATTCGGGACCCTATCCAGAGAAGCAGCAACACCAGAGATGGAGCAGAGAGGGGAACTTTAAATTTAGAGCTGAGGACTCTTAAATTCATGGAAAGAGTGGGACTGAGAGCCAGCAGCCAGGAGGGAGGCTTGTAGAATGTGCCCTTTTGTGGCTTAAAGTTATTATATATTTCTGAGTGTTTAAAAAAAAAAAAAATGAGAGTGATGTAAGGAATCATGTTCAAGCTATGATTTTTTGTTTGTTTGTTTTGTTGCTGTTTGGTGGTTGTAATCTAATAAATAAAGACATGTTTTAATGCTGCCCAGTTAAAAAAAAAAGAGAGAGAGAGAAAGCTAAAAGGAATAGAGAGAAATATTGTTAACTGACAGTACATGGAGGGGATTATAATCATTTTAGTGGAGCAAAGTATATGATTTGTTGAATGTAAAACTGATGATCTGCCCTGTAAACTTTCACTCAATTCAGAATAAAAACTTAAAATAATATAATAATAATAATCCACAACTCTGGTCTGGACAAGATTATGTTCACCTGTTTCTGCCTAATCTTCTCCAGAAAGTACATTCTGAAAATAATTCAAAAAACAATGATGGAAGAATTTTGAAATGTGGTAAAAGGAAGGTGATTTGGTACCTGTGAGCTGAAGCAACAAATAACAACAGAAAGTTGTATAGTTCCCTTCTCCCCTCTCAACAGAAAGGTTGACCTAGGCATTCCCTAGCCCGCAACCTAGCAATAGAATATAGCCCAAATTGGCTCATTACTTTCCCAGATTTAACAGGACTTCCACAGGAGACAGCAAGCATGATTGGTACCATAAACAAGGGAGCTAAGTTGAGAGACACAATAATAATAAGCAGCCAGGAGAGGCTTTCTTTTTCCAAGCCAGCTTGAGACTTTCTCTAACAAAGATATACTGAATGGCTGAGGAGCACCAGTAAGATGGATGTTGCTACAACCCAGTATGCCTTCTTGTGCTGAAGGTTTGAGATTCCTTTTCACAAAGATACAGGTGACAAAGAAAGGAATCCCACTATGATGGGGTTTTCTACCCATCACAGATGAGGGGATGCCACCATAAAAAGACACCTGGCCAGGAAAGTTTCTGGCCTAGATGGTCTGGGACTTACCTTTCCCATTGAAAGACTCCTATTGTTGTTGTTAAGTGTCATCACGTTGGCTGAAACTCATAGACTTTATGCACAACAGAATGAAAAACTGTCAGGTCTCAGCCATCTTCACAGTTTTGTTAAATTTGGGCCTATTATTGCTGCCACTGTGTCAATCCATCTCATTGGGAGTCTTCTTTTTTGCTGACTCTCATTTTACCAAGCATGATATTCTTCTCCAGGGACTTGTCCCCACAATAATATATACTAAGTATAAGGGACAAAGTTTCTCCATCTTGCTTTCTAAGGAGCACTTTGACCGCACTTCTTTTGAGACAGATTTGTTAGTTCTTCTAGCAGTCCATGGTACTTTAAATCTTTTCCAACACCATAATACAACTGCATCAATTATTCTAGGGTCTGCCTTCTTCATATTCCTACTTGCATGTGCTTATGAGGTGCTTGAAAACAACATGGTTTGTGTCAGGCATACCTTAGTACTCAAACTAGTATCTTTGCTCTTGAATACCTAAAAGAGGTCTTGTGCAGCAGATTTGCCTCATGCAATATGTCATTTGATTT
>NW_006408695.1:1301520-1302385 GCF_000296735.1 Chrysochloris asiatica | reverse complement strand
ATAGCAAATACTTTGAAAATCAAGCTGTCAAAGAAACAATAGCCCACAGTATGCCAGAAGATAGGTACTATAACTAAACCAGGTGATTTTCTGGTACAGTAAAAAATAATAGGAATCAAAGTCTTTTAATGTAATGTCAAGGATGTAATAAAAAATCACCCATCATACAAAACCCCAAAAACTTACAACTTGAATAATGAAACTTATTCTGATAAACTGATACCACACTAAGATCAATGAGATATTAGAATTATGTTGTTGTTATTATTAAGTACCATCAAGGTGATTCTGAATCATAGTGTTCAAACCTAACTTGAGGTGGAGTGCTTGTCCAACGGTGCCACAAGTTATAAAACAACTACCTAAACACAATTAAATAATTATAAACCCTCAGGAACCAAATTATATCCATCCTCAGGTAACATCTGAGAAACAGAAAATCTCAGCAAAAAGTTAAAAGTTAAAAAAAGAACCAAATAGAAAACAGAAAATCACAATAATAGAAATACAAAATTACTAAGTATACTCACCAAAAGAATGGAGAAGGCACTAGAATTAGTGAACTTTAGAAGTGATCAATATAATTTTATCTAATTTGAACAAAAGATATGAAATAAAATGAAAAGTAAGGACTTGCAGACAATAACAAGTATCATCAGAGTCCCAAAGGAAGAGAAAACTAGAGTTAAAACAATATTCAAAGAAGTAATGCCTGAAAACTAACCAAAGTTGACAAAAGACACAAACCTATTAATTTAAAATAGTCTATAAACCCAAATAAAATAAACTCAAAGTTATGCACACCAAGCTACATCCTCATTAAACTTCTAAAAGCTAAAGACAAAGAAAAGGTGTTGAAATCAGC
>NW_006408695.1:1299215-1300867 GCF_000296735.1 Chrysochloris asiatica | reverse complement strand
CCTCTTCACTTTCAGCGATCAAGGTTGTATCATCTGCATATCGCAGGTTGTTAATGAGTCTTCCTCCAATCCTGATGCCACGTTTTTCTTCATATCAATTTTTGAATCTGATAACCACATGGTTTACTACGCAGGGAATGACAAATTGAAAAGGAATGGTGTTGCATTCATCAATTTGAATGGCAGCAGATTTCTTGTCTGCCACCAAGGAGACCAAAAGGAATTAGTATGGTCACATGATAAATCTGCTAAGGGGAAAAATAAACCATATATATATGGTTTACCCTTAAAAATTAGCTAGAGAATTTCTTTAAGCAGAAAAGGAATAATAAAAACAAGACCCTGGGAGCACCAGAGAAGAAGAAAGAAAAATGGAAAGAGAAGAAATGTTGATAGATAAAATAGGTTATGGTATTCCTCATGAGTTTTGTAAACCATACTTGATGATTGAAATAAAAATTTTAACAATGATAGTAAGTAAATGGAAATGAGGTGGCCACAGTTCACTTGAAATGGTAAACTGTTAGCATCATCAGACCATGATAAGTAATAATTGAACAGAGACATATACCCAAAAACATAATAAGTAAATAAATACAGATAGAATTCTTTCATGTTGTTATTGAATGTCATCAGGTCAGTTCCAACTCACACTGACCTTGTATAGGGTTTCCAAGATGTGACTGGTTGGTTTGAATCACGGGCTTTGTGGTTCAACCTGACCTTGTGGTTCATGTAAATCTACAGGAAGGAAAGAAAAACAAAACAGGGAAACAAGAACCAGAGGAAACAACCAAAAAGAAATCATAAAATGACAGAAATAAGATCTAATAGATCAATAAACATAAAATGTAAATGATCCTACCCCTTGTCAGCTTGTCTACTGTGGTGGCTTGTATGTTTCTGTGATGCTGGAAGCTATGCCACTGGCATTTTAAATGCCAGCAGGTTAGCCCATGGTGGACAGGTTATAGCATAGCTGCCAGACCAGATTAAGACAGATTAGAAAGCAGGAGAGACAGACCATTTATGAATGATTAGCCAATGGAAACTTTATGAATAGCAGAAGAACATTGTCAGATGTCATGCCAGAAGATGAGCCCCTCAGGTTGGGAGCCAATCAAAATATAACTGGGAAGAGGTCCCTCTTATATCTTATAATGATGTGAACAGACCAATGTTTTGGGGACCTTCATTTGCTGATGGGGCACAAATGTAAATGAGAAAAAAGACTTACAAGCATCTATTAATAATCAGAAGATGAAATGTATGAAATATGAATATAGGGAAATTCTTAGTGGTCAAAAACGAATTGATTGCATAGTTATTGGCATTAGTGAGCTGAAATGGACAGGTATTTGCCATTTTGAATCAGACAATCATATAGTTTACTATGCTGTGAACCACAAACCAAAGAGAAATGGCATCACACTCATCATCAAAAAGAACATTTCAAGATACATCTTGAAGTACAATGTTGCCTGTGATATGATAATATCCATATGCCTACAAGGGAAGCAAGCTAGTTCCACTATTATTCAATCAGTAAAGTCAGTGATGATGAAATTGAAGAGTTCTGCCATCTTTTTCAGTCCGAAATTGATCAAACATGTTTTCAAGTTGCATAGCTATCTGGTGATTGAAATGTGAAA
>NW_006408695.1:1297335-1298973 GCF_000296735.1 Chrysochloris asiatica | reverse complement strand
CAAAACAAGGCCAGAGACATACTATGTAATAGACCATCAAATGCTCATATGCAAGTTCAGGCTGAAGGTGAAGTAAAACAAGCCTTGTTGTAGTTGTTTGGTACTGTTGAATCAGCTAAAGGTCTAAAGAAAAAATTCAAGTTTTGTGTTGCTATATTCCTTCAATGTACAAAAAATTCAAGCCTTGGGTTGTTACATTCCTTTAATATAGAAAAATTCACACTTTCAGCATGAGAAATGCTGACATATTTTTCCTTTTTAGTTTTCTAACTCCAGACTTTTCATAATTCATTATAATAGTCTTCTATACGTTGTCTTCTTAAGCTGCCCTTTGAAATTTTTTTGTTCAGCTCTTTTACTTCATCATTTATTTCTGTTGCTTCTCTGTTTAAGGACACACTTTAGGGATCTCTTCTTACCTCCATTTTTTATGTTGGGTTGAAGGATTATGGGCAAAATGGAGTTCTCGTGTGGCACTGTAGGATAATCACAAGGTAGGCATTTCAAACTCACCAGCCACTCCTTGAAAACCCTATTCAGGGTAATTATGAGTCAGAGCCTACTCAATGACAATTAACAACAACGACAATTGGTAACATTGCAAAGAATGGGTATTCCAGAACACTTCATTGTGCTCATTAGGAACCTGTACATAGACCAAGAGACAGTTCTTAGAACAGAACAAGGAGATATTAAATGGTTTAAAATTAGGAAAGATGTGTATTAGATGTATCTGATATTCAACCTGTATGCTGAACAACTACTCTGAAAAACTGAATTGTATGAAAAATAATTTTAGAGGAAGACT
Organism: Chrysochloris asiatica; assembly: GCF_000296735.1. Lineage (NCBI taxonomy): Eukaryota > Metazoa > Chordata > Mammalia > Afrosoricida > Chrysochloridae > Chrysochloris > Chrysochloris asiatica. The sequence continues at coordinate 1,298,165 of NW_006408695.1, read as the reverse complement.
CATTAACAACCTGCAACATACAGATGACACAACCATGCTTGCTGGAAGCAATGAGGACTTAAAATACTTACTGATGAAGATCAAAGATTAAAACCTTCAGTATGGATTGTACATCATTATAAAGAAAACATAGATCCTCACAACTAGACCAATAAATAACATCATGATAAAAGACTTCATTTTGCCTGTATCCACAATCAACAATCAGGAAAACAGCTGTCAAGAAATCCAAAGACATATTGCCTTGGAAAAATCTGCTGCAAAATACCTTTTTAATGTGTTAAAGAGCAAAGATATCAGTTTGAGGATTAAGGTGCACCCAACCAAAGCCATGGTATTTTAAATTGCCTAATAAGAATCAATGTATTTCTATTATAGTGTTGGTGAAGCATATTGCAAGTACCAGGGGCTGCCTGAAGAACAGAGTTAGAATGCTTTTTAGAATTAAGGATGACAAGACTCCATCTCTCACACTTTGGGCATGATGTTAGGACGATCCAATCCCTGGAGACAGACATCTTGCTTGGAAAAGTGGAAGGTCAATGAAAATAGGAATACTCCCATTGAGACGGATTAACACAGTGGCAGCCACAATGGACCCAAATGGCACAATTGCTAGGATGACGCACAGCCGGCAGTATATTGCGTGGTTCTGTAATGCGCAGTATACTTTGAATCATAACTGACTTGAGGGCACCCAACAAAAACAACAAACAAATGGTCCAAATAAATCACTCAAAAGACACATTGACAGAGTGAATACACACAACAATTATTTTCTGTGTACAAAGACCTCACTTTCAAATCAGTGGTCTGGATTAGATTGAAAG
>NW_006408695.1:1291677-1294288 GCF_000296735.1 Chrysochloris asiatica | reverse complement strand
GGTCTAAGGCTCTGGTGCACTGAGACTCACGCTGGCTGTGAGACTGTGGGTTCTCACCTGGGAGGTTTAACTCGCGAGTCCTCCCCACCCCCTCCATCCCAGAGCCCCCACTCACCCGCACCGCCTGGCCGCCCTGGCAAACCGGATGTCCAAGAATGAGATTTTGTAAGAGAAAGAATAAAGTGGCATGGAGTAAAATATTTCATCGAAAGGGAGGGTGGCAGCTTTTGGAGTTGCCTGGAGTCAATGACACATTGGTCAAAGAGAATGGCTGGTACTGGGACTGGGCTTACTGGAAACTACCCTGCCAGAAGTCACATGCATATGAAAGGGTTAGTCCAAGGGAGAAGAAAAGATTGAAGTTGAGTGTTTTAAAAGGTTTATGTGTTTGACTGCCTTATGGATATTGGTTTCTCCAGAACAGTATTGTAAAATATGCAAGTGTGATAGGAATATTGGGAATTATGATTACAAGAGAGCTTGTAAGCCTACCTACAGCCTATACTTGATTGGATTTGCTAAAAGGGGAGTTAGGATGTGCCTGGAAAAAAAAAATGTTTTTTTTTTTGCATTAAGACTTTGTAGAGAGTGGGGCTTTAGGTGGAATTCTGAGCCCCACCCAGAACCTTCAGAGTTGGTATATTTGCATTTGAAAAGACTTGCAGACCAATCCAGAACTGCTGGAGAACTGGAGATTCAAGCAAGAGGAAAAAAAAGCAGATAATTGGCCTTTTGCGTTTCAGAGGAATCAGGGCAAGGAAAGTCAGCCCATCAGAGAAATCCACCTTCTAGGACTGAAAGTTAAAGGGAATTGGAAAGCCATATGTTCTCTGGTGATTACCTGGGCCTATGGGCAAGTGAAATGAAACAATAAAGGAACAGGCTGAGTTTGGATATGTTCTATTGGCATCTGTTGACCTTGAGATGAGATAAAAGGGAAGCATTTCTGGTCTGACGTTTAGAGAGAGTTGTGTGAACTCCTGAGACTGCAGACACTGACCTAGCCCCTCAGGTCTAGGGCTACAAATGAAGGGAAAGCTGATTTGATGTGCAAGGTGGTGGCGGCTGTATGCCATGGAGTTGGTGTGCAAGGAGGTGTGTATAAATTCCCACAGTTACAGCTGGTACTCATTTAACTTAGCTTGTGTGGCTAGGGTTGAGCTGACCAGAACCTGACCAGATGAAGATGAAGATGTCTGACACTCTGAGCAAGTATCAATTGCTACAATTTGTTGGACTAGACTTTTTCTTATGGATGCAACTGCTCACAATTCCAATCAGAATGGAAGATTCATATCAAGGAACATGCTTGTCTCCTCAGTGTACTAGGTTGATGTTGTTGTTGTTAAGTGCTGTCGAGTCGGTCCAACCCTTAGTGACCCTGTATAGGGTTTCCAAGGAGCATCTGGTGAGTTTGAACTGCCAACTTTGCAGTTCAATCGGCTTTGCATTTTGGTGCATTAACCTACAGTGTCACACTAGGTTGATAGGGATGGCAATTTAGACATTGACTATCAAAAATGGGGCGGGGGACTATAAAGAATGGGAGTCTTGGTTGCACTGTGGATTAATGGCCTGTACTACAAGGTAGGTTTGAACTGCAAGGTCAGCAGTTCAAGCTCACTAGCTGCTCCTCAGAAACCCTTTACAGGGTGGTTAAAATTGGAACTGGCTCGACAGCACTTAACAACAAGAACAGGATAAAGACATAAGGTCGTTTATAAAGAAAGGCTTATAAACTTTCATGGATGTGTTTATTTTTAGAATGAGAGAGAATCCCCACTGAATAGTTTTCCACTTTTGCAGATGGGTCTAGTGAAAGGGGCAGGGGATAATGCTGATAGGATTTTATGATTTCAATTGTGAGTAATTGTTTGTAGGATTGTGATTGTCAAAATTGTAATTGTAGATGTGTAACTAAAATTGGGGAGTTGTTATCTTTCATTTCAGAAAGAGATGATCCCAGGACCATCATTAAGGAAGAGCATGAGTGGAGCATAGGATCCTTGCCTGGAAAACAGTGACAGCAGAGACGTTAGCAGAGGCGATGGCATGGAAAGACAGAGCAGCTATGGAATCTAGGCTCATGGACTGTAAGTAAAGCTGTATGCCTATGAGCAGGAGACTGGCTTGCAGAATGTGTCTTTGGACACATTTCAATGTATACATACATTTGTTTTGTTTTATATGTGTATATCAAATATATTTGCTTTGTCCATTTGTGAAATATAAGATGTTAATGGGGGTATGGCCTGCTTCCAATATGATGAATACACAGGAAAGGTCTGCGTATTCCACTGAGGGCCTGGGACTGTGCAATAGTAAGCCCTTTCCTAGGTAATAAACTTCTATCTATCTATCTATCTATCTATCTATCTATCTATCTATCTATCTATCATCTATCTATCTATACATCTATCATCTATCTATCTATACATCTATATGTTTCACTGGTTTTGCTTGTCTAGAAAACACAGCCTAAGCCAATTTGTTACCCATAGAGTTATTGAAATTATTGCAAATGTCTAAGAATAATAAATTTTTATATTGAGGGTTTGTCACATAATTTCGGTGAATGTTGTGTTGTTGTTAGGTGCCACTGAGTCAGTTC
>NW_006408695.1:1288198-1291059 GCF_000296735.1 Chrysochloris asiatica | reverse complement strand
TAAAGGAACAAGTTCAAGGTACACTGAAAGCATTGTCAAAAAACAAGGCTCTGGGAATTGATGGAATACAAATTAAAAAACAAACTGATGAAGCACTGAAGCACTTCCTCATCTCTGCCAAGAAAATTGGAAGGCAGGTACCTGGCCAACTAATTGAAAGAGATCTGTATTTGTGCCCTTTCCAAAGATAAGTGACCCAACGGATTTTAGAAATCATTGGACAATATCATTAATATCACATGCAAGCAAAATTTTGCAAAATATAATTAAAAAGCAGCTATAATAGTACATTGACAGGGAATGATGCCAGAGGTTTGATGTGGCATCAAAGTTGGAGGAAGGCTCATTAACAACCTGTGATATGTAGATGATACATCCTTGCTTATTGAAAGAGGACTTAAGATACTCACTGATGAAGACTAAAGACCATTGCCTTTGGTTCAGGTTGCACCTCAATATAAAGAAAGCAAAAATCCTCTTCACTGGACCAATAAATAGCATCAAGATAAATGGAGAAAAGCTTGAAGTTGTTAAAGTCTTCATTTTTGCTTAATATGCATGGAAGCACCAATCAAGAAATCAAATGACTTATTGCATCAGGCAATCAGCTACACAAGACCTCTTCAGAGTGTTCAAGAGCAAAGGTGTGTCTGACACAACCCAATAACCTCATATGCATGTGAAAGTTGGACAATGAATAAACAAGAACATAGAAGAATTAATGTATTTTTGAGTTATGGTGTTGCAGGAGAGCATTAAAAGTACTATATACAGTCAGAACAAACAAATCTGCGTTGTGAGAAATACAGCCAGAATGTCCCTTAGAAGCCAGGGTTGCCAGGCTTTGTCTCTGATACTTCAGACATATCAGGAGGGAATCAGTCTCTGGAGAAGAACACTATGCTTGGTAAAGTGGATGGTCAGTGAGAAAGAGGAAGACCTCCCAATGAGATGGATTGGCACAGTGGCAGCAATAATGGGCTCAAGCATAGCAAGAATTGTAAGGTGGGCTCAGGACCCAGCAGTGTTTGGTTCTACTGTGCTTTAAGGTCTCTATGAGTCAGTACCACATTGCCAGCTAAAGCACAATAGAACAACTATATATAAATATATATATATAGCAACACACAAACACACACACACACACACACACACACACACACAACAGTTAGTCAAAAATTATCCACACTATAGTTATATAAATATTCCTATTCACATCTATGGCTGATGAAAACATTGAGCATACACATAAAATGGTTCTGTCAAATCCATGACACACTTGTTTTAAAAAGTTGGAGCAAGATGGGTAATGAAACAACTCATGAAAGAGCAAAAGCAGAAGCATTTGGACATCTGCAAACAAAATTTGGACCGATACTCCAAGGAAGGTAAAAGTTTCTTTAAAAAGAAAAAAAATCATTACTGGTAAGGAGACATGTATTCATCACTAAACACCTGAGATTAAATAGCAGAGTATGGATGGAAACTTTCTCAATCAGCAACAAAGAAAAAGTTCAAAATATACATATTAGCTGGAAAATTGATGCTTACAATTTTCTGGGATTCTCAAAGGCCAGCATTTGAACACTATCAGGAAAATGGTTCAACAATCAATAGTACTCATTACAGTGAGATACTTACTGAAGAGCTGAAGCCTAGACTTCCAATTAAATGCAGAAGCCTGCTATCCAAGAGCATGTGATCTTGCATGACAGTGTACCTCCACACTGTTGACACTCTGCAAAAACTTCTACATCCTTGATTTTGCTCCATTGGACTTTTACCTGGTTGGTCCCCTGAAAGCAGTCCTTTGAGGACAAATATTCACTTCTAATAAAGAATTAAAGACAGTGGTGGATTCGTGGCTCACATCTCAGCCTAAAATTTTTTTTTAATAAGAGAATACAAAAGCTGTTGATAGATGGGCAAAGTATATTGAAAAGCAAGAAAATTATGCCCAAAAATGATGCTTTTGTCATTTCTAAACCTGATTAAAATAAACTCAGCAACCAGAGTGGAGATAATTTTTTACTCATCCTTGTGTGTGTGTGTATTGTTGTTGTTATGTGCAGTCAGGATCTGACTCATAGTTACCACGTATGTGGTTTCCAAGGAGCAACTGATACATTTGAACAGCTGACCTTGTGGTTCAAAGTTTGAAGTCCAGTGCTGATCCTACAACACCATACCAGGAGTCTCTCTCCATAGAGTCTGTTTATATATGAACAAGGTGCTCTGGTAGTGTAGTGGTTACGAATTGGGCTGCGAACCGCAAGGTCAGCAGTTCAAAACTACCAGCTGTTCTGCGGGAGAGTCGGAACTGACTCCACGGCACATAACAACAACATATATGAACAAACTCTATGGCACTTAACAGCATATACGTATATGTTGTTGTTAAGTGCTGTTGAGTCTGTTCCTTCATGATTCATAGTGGCCCTGTATAGTGTTTCCAAGGAGTATCTGGTGAATTTGAATCTCTGACCTTTTTGGTTTGCTGTCCAGAGCATTGCATTATCCCTCAGAGCCACACCAGGACTCCAAAACTTTTAATAAAATAAATTGTGTAGACTTGTTCACATCCTATAGCAATTTACTATGTAATCGTTCCAAAATTTTTATTCACCCTTATATACATATATAGGAGCCCTGATGTGGTGCTGTGAGATAAAGGTCAGTATGGACCAGAAGGTCAGTATGGACCAGAAGGTCAATGGTTTAAACTCCTCATTCGCTCCTCTGAAACTCTATACAGGGTTGTTATGAGTCGGAGATAACTCAATGACAATAACAATAACAAAGTTTCCGTGTAATGCTATATGATGTTGCTGGTAAGTGCACCATGCCAGTTTTATATATAT
>NW_006408695.1:1283822-1287435 GCF_000296735.1 Chrysochloris asiatica | reverse complement strand
TAAAATATATATTTAAAAATATTTATATATTAAAGTAAATGAATTGCCAATCTTGTGATTAGACGTCCAGTGCTGATCCTCCATGCACACAGGATTACATAAAGTATATAGTTCTATGAAAGTTGGAATCATATACCCTTGTACTTATCACACAGATTAATACACAGGGCATTTTCAAAACTTCAGAAGACTCCCTCGTGGCTCATGTAGCACTTCTAGACTGTTACTATTATTCTAACCTCTAATATCATAAATCTGTTTTACTTATTTTTGAACTTCATATGGGGCAGAGGTGGGTTTCAAAACTTTCTGGGAAACATCCATGATCTTTTCATCCTATTTTTCATGAACTGTATGAAAGCCCCTTGTGTATGAAGGTACCTTTTTGTGTCAGACTTCTTTCACTCAATGTAATGTATCAGAGTTTTATCCATTCTTCTTTTTGTGTATCACTTCTTTTTAATTCATGTAATATTTCTTTGCATTATTTTAACCATAATATATTTACTCATTCCATTGCTGATTAAAGTTTGGGCTGCTTCCTGTTTGGAACCATTACAAATTAAATTGCTGTGTTGTTGTTGTTATGTGCCGTGGAGTCAGTTCTGACTCATAGTGACCCTGCATAAGGTTTCCAAAGCTGTAAATCTTTACGGGAGCAGAAAGCCTCATCTTTCTCCCACGGAACAGCTGGTAGTTTTGAACTGTTGACCTTGTGGCTAGCAGCCTGATTCGTAACCACTACACTACCAGAGTTGTCGGATGTGAAAAAGTCTACACAATTTCTTTATTAAACATTCATATGGTGACTTCTATGTGCCAGATATTGTTTGAAGTGCTTTAGAAAGTTTTGGCAATTTAAATCTCATATATATATCCTATACAGGGTCTCTATAGGTTCAAAGCGACTCGAAGGCACTTAACAACAATCAGATATGTACTAGCTCAATAGTTTCTTGCTGGTGGTGATTGTGTGCCATCTAGCTGGTTCTGACCCATGTCAACCCTGTATAGGGTTTCCAAGGCTATAAATCTTTATAGGAGCAGAAAGTATCATCTTTTTCTTGTGGAGCGGCTGGTAGATTTGAACTGCAGATCATGGGGTTAGCAGCCAACTTGTAAGCCACTACATTACCAGGGCTCCTAGCTCAGTAGTTTGTTGTTGTTATGTACCATCAAGTTGGTTCCGACTCATACCGATCCTCTATAGGGGTTCTGAGGAACAGCTGATGAGTTTGAACCACTGACCTTGTGTTGTGTTTCAAACCAACCTTCTGAGTACTGGTGTCTTCTACAGAACTATACCAGGACTTGTTGTTGTTAAGTGCCATCGAGTCAATTCTGACCCATAACAACCCTGTATAGTGTTCCCAAGGAGAAGCTGGTGAGCTTGAACCACCCACCTTGCAGTTCAAATGACTTTACAGTCTGACACTTTAGCCCACAGCACCACACCAGGACTTAGAAACTCTTAAATGACAAACTGCTTTTTTTTTTTCTCTGCTGATCTCCCAAAAGTTTAGGGTTAATCTGCATGTTTTTTTAAATGCAAATTTCCCAACTCAGAAGGTTTTGGGTGGGGCTCAGTATTCCCCATACTCTACAAAGGCTTAAAGCAAAAAAACTATTTTTTTTCCAGGCAAATTCTAACTACCCTTTGAGCAAATCCAATCAAGTATATGCTGAATGTGGGCTTACAAACGCTCTGTAATTATAATTCCTAATATTATTATCACATATGTATGTCTATTTTACAATACTAAGTGGGAGAAACCAATATTCATAAGGCAGTCAAACACATAAACCTTTTAAAACATTCAACTTTAATTTTTTCTTCTTCCTTGGACTAACCCTCTCATATGCATATGACTTTGAGCCTCAGGCAGGGTGGTTCCCAGTAGGTCTGGGCCACAGTTCAGCTATCATTTTAAACCAAACTGACATTGGATCCAGGCAATTCCAGAAGCTGCCACATTCCCATTCCACACCCCTCTGTTCTTTCTCTCACAAAGCCTTACTCTTTCATAGGTATGGAGCTATTGCAATTAATCCTGCTGTTAGAAATAAACCCCGATGTCACTAAATTACTGCAGCAAGGCAAAATTTACTTCAGAAGGGTGCCTACACATACAGAACAGGCTAGCGAGCACACCTGGTGGGCAGTCCACTCGGATTTTACCCCTGACACAAGTCTTAAGACTGTGTCTCACCCCACTGGCTAGGGCTTCCACCTCACAGTCTTTTCCTTATCCGGTTGGCTAATTCAAATTTCTAAGGCACACTTTCTAGTCCCTACTCATTTCAGGAAGTAGCAAAAAGTAAAAGAAAGGTCACCCGAATACAATAAACAGGATTACAATAATGTTGAAGACAAACATTCATTCCCACACTGTTGACAGTGGGGACCATGTCTGACTTCCTCTGACCCACAAGAGGGAAAGAGGATCAAACTCAAAATCAGCCCAAGGCTGATTCATATGAAGTGGAGGTCAGATATGCTTCTACCCTTTATCAATGCCTTTAAAATTAATCAGACTTGAGTACCAATTTAGAAAACTCGTCCTTAGGATCTTGTTTCTCTAGAATGCCACATAAGGAGCTCTGGTAGCGTAGTGGTTATGAATCGGGCTGTAAACCGAAAGGTCAGCAGTTTGAAACTACCAGCTGTTCCGTGGGAGAAAAATGAGACTTTCTGCTCCCATAAAGATTTACAGCCTCCGAAACCCTGTACAGGGATGCTTTGAGTTGGAACCGACTCCACGGCACATAACAACAACAACAGAATGCCACATAGCATAGGTCAGGTTTCCAGAGAAGCAAAGCCAGTGTTTATATATTGTTGTTGTTGTTATTAAGTGCTGTCCAGTCGGTTCCGACCCATATTGACCCTGTATAGGGTTTCTGAAGAGCAGCTTGTGAGCTTGAACTGCTGACCTTGCAGTTCAGACAGCTCTGGAGTCTGCGCATTAACCCACAGCACCACTCCAAGACTCTGTTTATATATTAAGATAAGTTTATCTTACAATTGTAGAGTCCTAGCTCAGTAGCTTGTTATTGTTAATTGCCATCAAGTCAGTTCCGACCCATAGTGACCCTATATAGAGTTTCTGAGGAGCAGCTGATCTTACAGTTCAAATGGCTTTGCAGTCTGACGCATTAACCACAGTGCCACACCAGGTTGTTGTTGTTAGGTGCCATTGAGTCGCTCATAGAGACCCTCTGCATAACAGAATGATCCTGGGCCAATCTCACAATTGTTGCCATGTTTGAGTTCATTGATGTTGCCAATTTGTTAATCCATCTCTCTGGGGGGCTTATTTTTCTCTGACCATCCACCTTACCAGACATGATATCCTTCTCCAGCGAATGGTCCTTCCTCAAAATATGTCTGGAGTATGAGTGACAAAATTTGGCCATTCTGGCATTTAAAGAGCACTCTGGCTGCACGTCTTCCAACACAGAGCTGTTTGTTCTTTTGGCAGCCCATGGCACTTTCAATATTGTTCTCTAACACCATAACTCAAATGCATCAATTCTTCTACAGTCTTCCTTATTTACTGTCCAGCTTTTGCATGTATATGAGGTTATTGAAAATACCATGGCTTGGGTCAGG
>NW_006408695.1:1268928-1275570 GCF_000296735.1 Chrysochloris asiatica | reverse complement strand
TTTGACAAAATCCAATATCCATTCCTGATAAAAAACACTCAACAAAGTAGAAATTGAAGGGAAATTCCTCAACATAATTAAGAGCACATATACAAAACTAACAACAGCCTACATTACTCTCAATGGAGAGAAACTGAAAGCCTTCCCTCTGTGAACAGGAACCAGACAAGGATGCCCTTTGTCACAACTGCTATTCAATATTGTGCTGGAAGTCTTAGCAAGAGCTATAAGGCAAGACAGGAAAATTAAAGGCATCCATATTGGCAAAGAGGAAGTAAAACTCTCTCTATTTGCAGATGATATGATCCTATATGAAGAATACCCCAAAGACTCAGTAAAAAAGCTAGTAGACCTAATTGGAAGATTCAGCAAAGTGACAGGATATAAGAACAACATACAGAAATCAGTTGGATTCCTCTATACCAAAAGTGACAGTGCTGAAAAGGACATTAGGAAAGCAATACTTTTACAATAGTCACCCAAATGATGAAATATTTAGGAATAAATGTAACCAGACAAACAAGGACTTACACAAAGAAAACTACAAAACACTACTACAAGAAACCAAAAGAGGGCTACAAAAATGGAAGAATGTACCATGCTTCTGGATAGGAAGACTTACCATTGTGAAAATGTCAATACTGGCCAAAGCAGTTTACACATAATAATGCAATCCCAATCCAGTTTCCAATGGCATTCTTCAAAGAGATGGAAAAAACAATTACAAAGTTTATACGGAAAGGAAAGAGACCCAGGATAAGCAAAGCACTGCTTAAGAAGAAGACTGAGGGTTGGAAACTTCTCACTCCTGGACTTCAATATGTATTACACAGCTACAGTGGTCAAAACAGTGGGAATGATCCTTGCTGTAAAGATTTGTTCCCTCTTTTGAGCTACTGCATTCATAGATATAGGCCAAGTTCATCAAATTGTATCTTTTTCCCCTCTTCTTTCTTCTTCTAGTTGAGCTCTGTTCAATGATTACATTGCAAACTTCGGCCATTGAAGCGAGGTCAAGTGGGTATTATCTGCAAGTGTAGGTGTTCTTATGCATATGCCCTCTCTTCTTATCAGCTATAAACTTCACTCTCCACTCTAGTCCTCTGTGGTTGTGTCACTGACTCTGGACCCATGAGTCTCCAGGTTTTGCCATACTGTTGGCCAACCAGGTCTCCACCCGGGTTCACAGGAGTCTATTGAACATTGTAGGGCTTAGCTCATAGCTTCATTGCTTTTTTTCCCTCACTTCCTCTTATCGGTGACCAATGTGGTCACCAATCCGAGCGCATGTCTACTCGTGTATTCCCATTGAGTCTTAGTCTTGGCAGGGGGTTTGCCCTGAGGAGACCCAACCACTTGCCTTGATGTCTCCTGGGCAAGCAACTTGCACATTCTTGTAGTAATCAGTTGGACTGCTTTTATTGTTTTGTTGTTGTTGTTGTTTTCTGTCGTTCTTTCTTTCAAGAAGTGTCTTCTGTTCTTCTAGCCACTCCAGACTGGTCTGCTTGTCCTTTCAAGCAGAAATTTCCCACCTCAGAAGATTCTGGATGGGGTTCAGGATGCCACCTATGGTCTTAGGTAATGCAGAGGCGCTGCAGAAAGCCTACTTCACTGGGCATGTTGTATCCCCATTTTAAATATTCCAATCATTTATAGGCAGAAGACGGAGAATAGCAGTGGTTTTAATTGATCTTCCTTGTTGACATATGGAGATTGTCCTATCACAGACAGCATTGTACTTGAAGATAAATCTTGACATGTTCTGTTTGACAGTGAATGCCTTCCTCTTGAATTTGTCATTCCCATTATAGGAAACCATATTACTGTCAGATTCAAAATGGCCAATACCTATCCATTTCAGTTCATTCATTCTTAGGATATCGATTTTTATGTATTCTATTTCATTGTTTTACAACTTTCAGCTTTCCTAGATCCAAACTTCATACATTACATCTTTTAATTATTAACGTATGTTTGCCTCTGTTTCTCCTCATTTTGAATTGTGCCTACTCAGAAAATGAAGGTCCCAAAAGCTATACTTCATTCGTGTCCTTATGGTCAACTCTACTTTGAGGAGGCAGCTCTTCCCTAGTTGCATTTGAGTGCATTCCAGTCTGAATGGGTACATCTTCTGACACTACATTTAATAATTTTCTACTGCTATTCATATGATTTCAATTGTTAAACATTCAGAAGCCATCAACTCTCCTTCTCCTCGTCTGTGTTAGTCTGGAAGCTCTGCTGAAACCAGTCTACTATATGTGACCCTGCTGGTGTTTAAAATACCTGTGGCATAGCTTCCAGTATCACAGCAACTGCTAAGCCACCAGAGTATGACAGATGAGGGTGGGTTTAAGAAGCTAGATTTCCAAATTCAGAATGCCTACTTCACATTAAGGCTTTCTCTTTATCAGGTCTGGGGATAGGTCCTTGTCTCCTTTCAGTATTTGTAGGCACAATATTCTTTGGAGATCTCTGTATATCTTGGCATCAATCTCCACCTAGATCTAGGAACTTCACAGTGCAGGGACCCCAGTTTCTGAGGACATACTCTACCCCTAGCTCTTTTATCTTGATCTCCCTGAGCTCTGTTTACTTCTCTCTCCTTATTTTAATCTCAGAAAACAAGATACAACCAAATCTTATGGAATACATCTGGCTCATTATTAGCAAATATGTGAGGATCTATAACACATAATATAATTACATCAAATGTTAGCTGATCACATCATATTATGGGGTAATTGCATCATGTTAGAGGTCATCATGGAGGTCATAACTACATGTTAATTGCTAAGCCACTGAGAATCCTGGTCAATCCAAGTTGACACCAAACATTAACTCTTACATATGCTAACTTACCTTATCAAGTCAAAGCCCTAATAATAATTTCCTTCTTGTTGTTATTTAATTCAAATTATAGATTTAAGAACAAGCAAAACCATTAAGAATGACTAAAACTCTAATTAGAAAATCAAGATATATTAAAGGAAAGCGGTCTCCTATACTGTTCAAAGCGTTGTTGTTATTAGGTGTCATCAAGTCAATAACGATTCATAACGACCCTATGAATAACAGAAAGGAAAAAAAAACCACTGCCTGATCTTGGGCCAACCTCACAATTATTGCCACACTTGAGACCATTGATGCTGCCACTTTGACAATCCATCTCGCTGGGGGTCTTCGTCTTTTTCTCTGACCAACCACCTCACCAAACATGAAATCTTTCTCCAGTAACTGGTCTGAAATATGAGAGACGAAGTTTGGCCATCCTGGCCTCCAAGGAGCATCTGGCTGCTCATCTTCCAACACAGATCTGTTGGTTCTTTTGGCAGCCTATGGTACTTTCAATATCATCCAACACCATAACTCAAGTGCTTCAATTCTTCTACGGTCTTCCTTATTCACTGACAAGCTTTCACATGCATATGAGGTTATTGAAAATACCATGGCTTGGGTCAAGTGCACCTTAGTCCTCAAGCTGATATCTTTGCTTTTCAATACTGTAAAAAGGTCTTGTGTAGCAGATTTGCCTAATGCAATACATCGTTTGATTTGTTGGCTGCTGCTTCCATGAGTGTTGATAGTTGATCCAAGAAAAATAAATTTTTTGACAACTTCAAACTTTTCTCCATTGGTAAGAATGTTGTTTATTAGTCCAGTGGTGAGGATTTTTGTTTTCTTTACATTGAGATGCAATCCATACCAAAAGCTGTGATCTTTGATCTTCATCAGTAAGTATTTTAGGTCCTCTTCACTTTCAGTAAGCAAGGTTGTACATATCTCAGGTTGTTAATTCATAGCATTAGGAAGGCAACAAAATAGGCCTTCCAATGATATTTTAGAAAAGAATCCTACCATTTCTCATTCTCTCAAATACCTCTTTTTCCTTATTTTTTCATCTCTTTATCCCTTTTTCTATTTTTGCTTGCACAATTACTTTTCCTTTGCCTGTCATAACTCTCTCATTCTTTTATCCTGGTCTTCCTCAAAAAAATCATTTCTGTTCTAAACAAAACACATATTCATGCACATATTCGAGAACAGTAGTAAGTAGTACATGTTTTTTATAAACCAGGCAGTTACAGTAGTTTCGAATGTTATTATCCATTTTCCTCTTAAAACATTACAATAAAGAAGTTGTTATTATATTCATATCACAGATGGGGAAATAGAAACATAAAAATGGTTAGTAACAAGATCACATAGCTGTTAAGTGAGAGAGCCAAGTTTTTTGACTCTACCAGGCCACACTTTTATTCAACATATCATATCATGTGCTTTTTATAATGGATATCATATTTATTATTAATACCATATTGTTGTTGTTGTTGTTGTTATGTGCCGTGGAGTCGGTTACAACTCATAGCGACCCTGTACAGGGTTTCTGAGGCTGTAAATCTTTACAGAAGCAGAAAGCCTCATCTTTCTCCCGTGGAGCATCTGGTTGTTTCGAACTGCTGACCCTGAGGTTCGCAGCCCAATTTATAACCACTACACTACCAGAGATCCTTAATACCATATTAGCTTTTAATAACTCAAAAAACAGGTGATGTGAGTAAGTATTCATAATAGGCCACCAAGTTGTTTCATCCAGTTTGAGTCTAGTTTTACATGCATACACGTAGTATTCATATTTACATATCTAAGGTTTATCCATCTTTTACTTATGATTATATTCTATTTTAAATAACCTCTAACTATGGGATTTATGTTTTAGATATTTACAAACATATAATTTATCTTTATGTTTTAAAAGATCAAATGTCAATAGAAGCTAGAATTGTACATGAAGGTAGTTAGAAAACCAAATGACACTGACTCAAGTTTTGTGTCTAGGGTCCTGTGGCTTATGAAATGTGTGGGATGAGAATAAAGAATGGCTGTTTTACATTGATTATGTCACTCCTCCTCTAGTTCCCTAAGCACTTATAAAGAGTGAACTGGATTGTTTATGTCAGGAATGAGAGGTGCATCTTGTGCCTGACAGTAAATGAAAGGCATTGATCTTGGTAGCTTCATGGCAAGTATGGCAGCATGGTGTAAGGAATAAAACATGGGCCTTCATTTCAACCTGGATTTACATCTTGAACATTCCATTTACAAATCAGGTAAACTTGACCCAGTCTTACAAAAACTTTTCTGCCATGGTTTCCACATCCACATGGAATCTAAACTTCTGATTGGATTTTATGTAACAGCTTTAAAAAGTATGTACACTAAGTGCTATGCAACAGAAAACTTAACTCCATCCTCAAATATGGAATGGTTGTTAATTTACTGATTTTATTTTATAGAATTTGAGGTCAGTAAGTTCAATTTTCTCCTTTGAAATTTTAATTTGTTTTTATATTATTAGACAATTATCTCAATAAAACATTTAGTTTGAATTTTAATAATAGTGAAAACCTCTATATGCTACCCAAAGTCTCAGTACTTGAGTTACTTCTTTTACAGTCAGCACATTTTAGCAATATATTGTGCATTTTTCTAAAAAAGTTTGGATTAAAAGACCTTAAGGCAGTTTTAATTAAACAGAGAAACAGGGCAGAGACACCTTCATAAACCCAAGTCAGGGTTATGCTCCCCTCTGACTTCCTCTTCATCTGACACAACCTTCATTCAAAGATGATGGAATGAGCCAAGGTACATAAAACAGCAGCAGAAGCTAATCTAAGGAGCCCCTCCAGGAAGGCAGAACTTCAAATATGGATCATCATGACTTCTTTCAAGAGCAGAAAATGATTAACTGTTCTGTCCAGATGCTGACCATGATGAAATGAAGAGAAATCAATCTTCAGTTGGCAGTACTCAGGCACATGCTGAGAGGCCCAATAGCATAGGAATAAATTCATAAATCCCCTAGAAAATAGACTCCAGGAAAGTTAGACTCACACATAACGCCAGTTGGGTAGTCAACCTAGGTCTCCATTTGTGAACCACTCATAATGGGAGCAATTGCTTTTCAGTGGATCCTTTTTTATAGCCTGATACCTTAAAAACAAATTTAGGAAAACAAAAAATTTTTTGAAAAAAAATCACTTTTTCCCCGACATTTGCCTTTCTTACCTCTGTTTAAATACCTCCAGTGACTAAAATGTTCCACTATGGCAGCCCATTCTAAACTAAAAGTAGAACCACTTTGATTATATAGGAGTGTTGGAGGACTTCTTTATTCTGAGGATCTCTGTGTACAGAGGTGGGTTTAAGATACTAGAAGATTTAAGTGTAAGATGTAAATAAGGTGTGCGAATAAGGATAAATTGGATATTTGACTTACACAAGAAAGGTGACAATTCAAAGTACAGCAATGTTTAAAAGTGAACAAAATGAAATTTTTGTTATGTAACCATTTTACCAAGAATAAATTCCACAATGAAATCCCTTACAAGTGACTTTCATCTTTACTTCTCACTGGCAACTCTCCAGCATTCAACCCTAAGAAGTTTTTTTTATAAATATGTTTTAGTTTGTACTTCTTGTTGTTGTTGTTGTTAAGTGCCATCGAGTCGGTTTCGACCCATAGCAACCCTGAATAGGGTTTCCAAGGCTGTAAATCTTTACGGGAGCAGATCGCCTCATCTTTCTCCCACGGAGCAGCTGGTAGTTTTGAACTGCTGACCTTCCGGTTCGCAGCCCGAT
>NW_006408695.1:1262113-1268828 GCF_000296735.1 Chrysochloris asiatica | reverse complement strand
TGCCATGTTTTTCTTCATATAACCCAGCTTCTTGGATTATTTGCTCAGCATACAGGTTGAATAAGTATGGTGAAAAAATACAACCCTGTCGCACAACTTTCTTAATTTTAAACCATTCTGTGTTCCCATGTTCTGTTTGAACAACTGTTTTTGCTCGATGTACAGATTCCTCATGAGCACAATTAAGTATTCTGTAATACTCATACTTCGCAATGTTGTCCATAGCTTGTCAAGATCCACATAATTGAAAGCCTTTGCATTGTCAATAAAGCAAAGGTAAATATCTTTCTGGTATTCTATGCTTTCAACTAAGATTCATCAGACATCAGCAGTGATAAGATCATTCCATGTCCTCTTCTGAATCTGGCTTGAACCTCCTAAAGTTCTCTGTCAATGTATGCTTGCAGCTGTTGCTGAATTACCTTTAGTAAAATTACAAATACTTATAATTTAACTACTTTATCTCTTATACTTTGGACATGTTATCAGGAAGGACCAGTCCCTGGAGAAGGACACCATGCTTCGTAAAACGGAGTGTAAGAGAAAATTAGGAAGACCCACAAGTAGATGGATTGACAAGTAGATGGATTGACAGTATTAGCAGTAATGGCTCAAATATAACAACAAATGTGAGGACTGCACAAAACTGGGCAGTATTTCATTCTGTTGTGAATTGGGTCACTATGAGAAGTCAATGGCTACTTGTGGGTCTTCCTGTTTTTCTCCGACACTTCATTGTACCGAGCATGGTGTCCTTCTCCAGGGACTGGTCCTTCCTGATAATATAATATGTCCAAAGTACAAGCTACAAAGTAATTAAATGGTTTGTATTTGTAGTCATGCATAAACTAGTTAACACTATTGTTACTATAAGCCAGACACAAAATTAGGTGGTTTATCTGGATTTGTTTATAAAATTATAATAATAAGCTAATTAGGGCAGATATGTTTATCCCCATTTTATATGTAAAAGTGGAAGCATAGAAAATAAGGAACTTGCCCATACATAGACAACTATTAAGTAGAAGCTTAGCTTTTAACTCTATTTGATTCTAGAACAGATATATTTGAATAATGGGCATTCAGTTTCCTAAGCAGATACTTTTATACTTTTTGAAAGAAAACATATCTAAAATGAACATGGCTGACTCTTAATCATAGTGTTTAAATTTATCATCACCAAGAAGTTGGAATGAAACAATCTCATGTGAATTCTGAGAAAAGCAGAGGAGGTTTATTAAGAATTCTATCCTTATGAAGTTTCTAAAAATTAGTATTAAACTACCATTTGAACTTGGCTAGTTTTCAACTGGCTCTCAAGTCATTTTTACTTTGGTTAATTGACTCAGTCTTGAGGTCAAATACAGTGCATACTATCTTTTAAATAAGAAACCCAGATCACTTTCTGTTTGGAAACCTTTTGTCACTCACCAGCAGATTTCTCCTACAGCAGTCAAAGGCTTCTCATTCTTGACAACAGCTTGTTAAAGAGCTGACTACCCTAACAGCTTGCCCTCCAAGCATGCTATTGTTAGCTTCTTAAACTGTCTCACCTGGGTCTTTTGTGCAGGGACTTTTACAGATTAGTGACAAGGCCTTTGTGGTAGCTTTAGATTAGACAACACTCTTATGTACCAAGGGACAAGCCAGATAATAAAAATAGAGCATTTGAGACTTTGTCTTTAAAGTATTTAAAATATGTAAATAGTAGTGTATGACCAAGTACCAAGAAAGCAAAATTTTAATTGAGGAAGACACAATGATCTATTTCAGTTTATCTCTTAGTGATAAAACATTTCTTAAATGAATCAAGCTGTCCCACATTTGTATAGAAATTTATGGATGTAAAAAAGAAAGAGGGATCCTGTAAAACCACATAATACATCATTTCTGATTTTTTTAAGAGGCGAAAGCTCAAATGAACAATAATCTTTAAAACTGAGAATATAAAATTTTCATCAGTGTTTTTAACCTTTTTTAATAAAAAGATTCATACATAGACATGCAACGGTCTAGAAAACGTTCAATGAACCCCTTTAAAATCTCAGTACCTAGCTGCAACAACCATCAACCTTTATTCTTATCTTAGTAACACTCTCCTTTGTTTTTGTTATAAATTTGTAGGTTAATCAGTGGACTGCTGACCTCAATGTTGGCAATTCAAACCCATTAGCAGTTACTTGGAAACCCTATACAGGGTCACTATGAGTTGGAACAGATTGGAAAGCACATAACAGCAACAACAATAGGAAGGAGATTCATTTTTCTACAGGATAAACACTGGAGCTCGTACCACAAATTCAGCCATTTGAATCCACCAGCCATTCCACTAGAGAAAGATGAGGCTTACTGTTCCCACAAAGAGTTTCAGTCTCCAAAACCCTATAAAGAATCAGTATGTGAGATGCTGCTTGACAAGGAGTAAGGATTAATGTGGGACTAAACAGTTTGAAACTACCAGTAGTTCTGCGGGAGAAAGCTGAGGCTTTCTGCTCCCGTAAAGATTTACAGCCTCGGAAACCCTGCGCAAGGTCACTATGAGTCGGAATCAACTCCACGGTACTTAACAACAACAAGTACTAAGGATGCCCCTACTTTACTAAAGGGTAGGATTCAAGTCATTGCCCTTAGTTTTCCTTGGTGTTATGGTCTGAATGCTTTGCTAAATTTTGCTGTCTTGCTCTAAATCCTATATTGGCTGATATCCATCTGACCTCTGGTTCTTGGAGCTTGTGTTCTATCACCTAGCCTGATTCACCAGTGCCCACAGCCTTGTGCACCACTAACTTGTTGTCCAACCTGCTGAATTGTGTTCCTCAGCTCCTGAGATTATGTGGGTGAACAGAAACCCCCAGACTGACATTTGAATTCCCGATTTGGGACTTGCCATTCTCCACAATGTTACTATTGTTAAGTAATGTCCAGTCGGTTCTAACTCCTAGCAACCCAGTATAGAGTTTTTGAGGAGTAGCTGGTGGATTTGAACTGCCAACCTTGTGTTTTGCAGTCCAGTGTTGATCCTACAGTGCCACACTAGTGCATACAGATGGAATAAGTATGGTGAAAGAACACAACCCTAGTGCACACCTTTTCTGATTTAAAACCATTAAGTGTTCCCTTGTTCTGTTGGAATGATTGTGCTTTGTCTATGTATAGGTTCCACATGAGCACAATTGAGTGTTCCAGAATACTCATTCTCCACAATATTGTCCATGCTTGTCATGATCCACCCGGTTGAAAGCCTTTGTGTAGTCAATAAAGAACAGGTAAACATATTTCTGCTATTGACACAACAATGTTGTTGTTGTTGTTAAGTGCTGTCGAGTTGATTTCGACCCATAGCGACCCTGTACAGGGCTTCCGAGGCTGTTAATCTTTATGGAAGCAGACCACCTCATCTTTCTCCCACAGAACCGCTGGTAGTTTTGAACTGCTGACCTTGAGGTTCGCAGCCCGATTTGTAACCATTACGCTACCAGAGCTCAATAATAGATAACTAATATGCATTTTAGCGTGTGAAACTATATGCATTTTAGTGTGTGAAACTGTAATTCTCCTATAACAGACTTTAAAATGATGGGTGTGATTTTGGAATTTGGAATGAGTGGGAGCTTGAAGTATTTACTTTGAGTATTGCGGAAGTCATAAATGTCTTGATGACAGTTGACAGAAAACTAATGGTTTCTGAGGTGGCTATGGGTGAGCATTTCAAAAGAAGAGAGGAAAATGGTATTGGAAATTAGAAGAAAGGGGAACTTGTTATATAATAGTAGGATGGATAATTGCATTTTCCGTTTAAGGTGGTAAAGGTCAAATAAAGGAGTTTACTATCAAAATAAATTGATATTGGCAGTGCAGTAATTTTGAAATTGAAATGATTGGATACACAAAATGTTAAGCTTGACTGAACTGCAGAAAACATTTCATACTTACAAAAATGGCACTGGTATTGCTTTAACCAAGCTCTCACTAGAAAGCATCATTAGTGGAGCGGCCCTGATGGCAGACTTATCCTGCACACGTGATGATCAGTGCGAGCGAATTGTGGCAGAGTGCAATGCAGTTCGCCAGACCATGCAGGACCTGCTCTCTGAGTACACAAGCAATGCTGTATGTAAAGAAAGAAGTGATGCACTCAATTCTGAAATAGATAAAATGACCAAGAAGACCAGGGACTTACGTAGACAGCTCTGCAAAGCTGTCATGGACCACGTTTCAGATTCTTTCCTGGAAATCAATGTTCCACTTTTAGTATTGATCGAAGATGCAAAGAATGGAAATGAAAAAGAAGTTAAGGAGTATGCCCAAGTTTTCCGTGAACATGCCAACAAATTGATTGAGGTTGCCAACCTGGTCTGTTCTATCGCAAATAATGAAGAAGGTATGAAGCTCGTTCGAATGTCTGTGGTGAATAAGTTAGAAGCCCTCTGTCCCAAGGTTATCAATGATGCACTGGCATTAGCAGCAAAACCATAGCGCAAATTGGCCCAAGGAACATGGATCTGTTTAAAGAACAGTGGGAAAAACAAGTCTGTGTCTTCACAGATGCTGTGGATGACATTACTTCCATTGATTACTTACTTCTTGGTTGTCTCAGAGAATCACATTTTGGAATATGCTTATTTGGAACAAATGCTCATTGCTCTGCAAGAGAAAGATGTGGATGGGTTAGACTGCACAGCTGGTGCAATTCAAGGCCAGGCAGCCTGGGTCATTCACCCGGTCACTTCAGAGATGGACAACTATGAGCCAGGGTGAAGGTGCTGGAGGGCACCAAGCTGCTTTCCAACACAGTCATGCCACACTTCACTGAGAAAATAGAAGCGGCTATGGAGGCACTCAGCTCTAATCCTGCCCAGCCCATGGATGAGAACAAGTTTTTTGATGCCTCATGCCTGGTGTACGATGGCATCCGGGACATCAGCAAAGCAGTATTGATGATAAGGACTCCTGAGGAGTTAGATGACTCTGACTTTGAAACGGAAGATTTGATGTCAGAAGTAGAACAAGTGTCCAGACAGAAGATGACCAGCTGATAGCTGGCCAAAGTGACCTGGCGATCATGGCGCAGCTTCCTCAGGAGCAGAAAGCAAAGATTGCAGAACAGGTAGCCAGCTTCCAGGAAGAAAAGAGTAAGCTGGATGCCGAAGTGTCCAAATGGGACAACAGTGGCAATAACATCATTGTGCTGGCCAAGCAGATGTGCATGATTACAATGGAGATGACCGGCTTCACTTGAGGTGAAGGATCACTCAAAAATACCTTAGATGTGATCAGTGCCACCAAGAAAATTGCTGAGGCAGGTTCCAGGATGGATAAGCTTGGTCGTACCATTGCAGACCATTGCCCAGGACCTGCTGGCCTACTTGCAGCATATTGACCTCTACTGTCACCAGCTCAATATCCGCAGCAAAGTCAAAGCTGAAGTACAGAACCTTGGTGGGGAGCTTGTTGTCTCGGGGGTAGACGGTGCCATGTCGCCGCTGATTCAGGCAGCCAAAAACTTGATGAATGCCATGGTGGTACAGACGCGGCCTCCACCAAATACCAGAAGTCTCAGGGCATGGCTTCGTTCAACCTCCCTGCTGTGCCATGAAAGATGAAGGCACCTGATAAAAAGCCCTTGGTGAAGAGAGAGAAACAGGATGAGACGCAGACCAAGATCCAACGGGCATCTCAAAAGAAGCACGTAAACCCCGTGCAGGCCCTTTGAGTTCAAAGCTTTGGACAATATCTAAGTCTGCCGCAGCCATTGTCCCTCACTCAACTGTATTTGCTAAATAGAACACTGATGTTAGATTCACAGGGAAATATGCAGATTTTAAACCTTGGCCAGCTAGTGATTTTTACAAGGACATATTTGTGTTTAAGTCAGTCACAAATGCTTTTAGAATTCAGGGGCATATTTCTAGCTATACTTTTTATAACTATAAACAAGAATTCTATAACCAAAGAAATTCCCACACTCACTTGTTTGTAAGTGTCTTGGCCACACTGTGATGCTTGTTCTCACTAGTGACAAAGTGGCTTTGAAGGAAGGGGTTCTGAAACCTGGTCCAGGAGAGGCTGCTTTTACTGGACCCAGGAACTTGCCTGCTATTGAATGAGCAAACACATCCAGTGGTAAGTACCGAGTGTTTTAGGAACCATATGAAACTAACTGAAACATAATGTATCATGAAGATAACGAATTGCTCTCTTTATGACATAAAATGAGAATTTTAATGCATGGTTACAATAACTAATATACTCTGCTACAGGACATTAATAAAGTTGCTTTTTTTCAGGCTAGAATGTTATGATGCTATAATCAGAACATGCTTTTTTCTCCTTTCTTCCAAATTCATCACTGGGCTTATTTCTAATCATTACAGTGTGTCCTGCCTTGGGCTTGCAGCAGAAGCTTGACAAAGTAGTGTTTGCTCAGGCAGTAATTTAGACTTGACTTTATGTGTGATTATTGCATTTATTATTACTATAGTTACAAGGTATAACTTTACTGTCCTATTTAAATTTTTTGAATCTAAACATTTTTTACACTAACTTTTCCCAATAAAGACCAATATGAAACCAAAAAAAAAAAAAAAAATTCAAAGGATGGAAAAAAATATACCAAGCTAATTGCAATAAAAAACGAACAGGAGTGGCAGTACTAATCTCTGATAAAATAAACTTTAAGGCAAAAACCAGCATGATACATAAAGATGGACATTAT
>NW_006408695.1:1250764-1254148 GCF_000296735.1 Chrysochloris asiatica | reverse complement strand
CCAGCATTCAACCCTAAGAAGTTTTTTTTATAAATATGTTTTAGTTTGTACTTGTTGTTGTTGTTAAGTGCCATAGAGTCGGTTCCGACCCATAGCGACCCTGAATAGGGTTTCCAAGGCTGTAAATCTTTACGGGAGCAGATCGCCTCATCTTTCTCCCACAGAGCAGCTGGTAGTTTTGAACTGCTGACCTTCCGGTTCGCAGCCCGATTCGTAACCACTACGCTACCAGAGCTCCTTAAGAAGGCTTAATGGAACAGTAGTTAAACACTGGACTGCTAACCTAGCAGTCAGTGGTTCATATAGAAGCTTCTGTTAAAGTGAAAGATGTGGCAATCTGCTTTCTAAAAGACCATACCTTTGTAAACCCATGGAACAGGTCTACTCCATCCTATAGGGTTACTGTGAATCCGAATAGATGCATCAACAATGGATTTGGCTATATCGTGGTTAAACATGATACATTAAAATTGATGGACAATTGAAAAAAAGTATTTTTGAAAATTTAATAGACTTTCTGAATAATTATTACTATTTCCCTACTCAAGAGAAGATCAGGAATGGCAGTCAAGTTGGAGAAAAAATCACATTTGTAACATAGTGAACACATGGATACGCACTGGACTGCTACCTGCAAAATTGGTGGTTCAAACTCACCAGTCATTCTTTGGAAACCCTATACAAGGTCGCTATGAGTCGGAACCAATTCAATGGCACTTAGCAACATCAACAACAATATAGTGGAAAGAGAATTAAGATATCAAGAGTTAAGATACCAAGAGTTAAGATATCTAGGTTCTCGTTGTAGCTTACTATGTACTTATCAGTTGCATGATTCTAGATAACTTAGTTATTTTATCTGTGCCTTAGTTTCTTCATTTGTGAAATGTGGTATCTGTAGCATTTATCACATTGCCCAGTGCTGCACCATCCTCACAATTGTTGTTATGTTTGAGACCATTGTTGCTTTCACTGTGTCAATCCATCTTGTTGGGGTTTTCCTCTTGTTTTTTGACCCTCCAATTTTCTAACAATGATTTCCTCTTCCAGGAACTGATCACTCCTGACATATTCATTATCCAACTTTCACATGCATATGAGGCATATGAAAATACCAATATCATGGATTGGGTCAGGCTCACCGTATCCCTCAAACTGAAATATTTGCTCTTTAATACTTAAAAGAAGTCTTTTACAGCACATTTACTTTAAGCAATACATCTTTGGATTTCTTGCCTGCTTCCATAAGTGTTGATTGTGGATTCAGGCAAAATGAAGTCTTTGACAACTTCAATATTTTCTCCGTTTATCATGATGCTATTTATTGGTCCAGCTTTGGGGATTTTTGTTTTCTTTACATTAAGGTGGAATCTTTACTGAAGGCTGCAGTGATTAACCTTTATCAGTAAGTATTTCAAGTTTTCTTCACTTCCAGCAAGCAAGGTTATATGATATAAGATGTATTGCTGGATAGACGTTTCTTGGTTGGCAGTTTTTCTTCTTTTAGGGTTTTATATGTGTCTCCGCATTGCTTTGTGGCCTGCATGGTTTTTGCCGAGAAGTCAGAACTTATTCTGATTTGCTTGCCTCGTAGTTAAAACTTCTTTTTTCCATGGCTGCTTTTAAGATTCTTTCCTTGTTTTTGGTTTTGGAGAGCTTTTGGAGAGATTGTGATATGTCTTGGTGATTTCATTTTGGGGTCTATCCTTCCTGGGGCTCATTCAGCTTCTCGAATGTTTATCTTCTCATCCTTCAAGATGATAGGAAAATTTTCTTCTAGTAGTGCCTTAATATCTCCTCTGTGGACTTCTGTGGTATCTCCTGTTCCGGGAGGCCAATAATTCTTAAGTTATTCCTCTTCATGTTATCCAGCATGAATCTTAGACTCTCTTCAGATTCTTTTATCCTTTTTTCTGCTTGCTCTTCTATCTAAGCAGTATTGGGAAATTTGTCTTCCAGTTTGTTGGTTTTGGCTTCCATCTCTTCAATTCAACTCTTTTGTCCTTTAAGTATATTGTCCATTTCTAATACTTTATTATTAATCATCTGGACCTCTTTTTGTAGGTTTTGAATTGTTTCCAATGCGATATCTATCTTGTTTGTTAGCTCCTGTAGCACTTTCCTGATTTTTCCCTTGTTTTCCTCCACCCCTTTGTGGAGCATTTAATTTGTTTCCACATCATTCTTCCGAATTCCTTCTCAGGCAGATCCAAAGCCTACTCTTCTTCTACTAAGAAATCTGTGTCTGCCTCCAGCCTATTTGTCTCAGTTACTCTTTTCTGGTTTTGGACCTGTGCTGTGATCTTTTGTTGATTTTTCTTGGACATTTTCAGCAGTTAGG
The DNA here is from genome assembly GCF_000296735.1 of Chrysochloris asiatica. Classification (NCBI taxonomy): domain Eukaryota; kingdom Metazoa; phylum Chordata; class Mammalia; order Afrosoricida; family Chrysochloridae; genus Chrysochloris; species Chrysochloris asiatica. The sequence goes on along the minus strand of NW_006408695.1, from coordinate 1,251,807 downwards.
TGGGTTTTTAATGCTTACATGAATGTATGTTGCTGTGTTGTTACATTTACTGAGTGTCTCCTGGTGGAAGTGATCTGAAGATAAACTTCCCTTTTCACGTGAAATACCTAGCAGCTGGTATTGGCTCTTGTCCAAATGGTGGGATATTATGGGTGGGGTATGTTTGTAGCTTGGTTATATGAGCACACTTGTTGTCTCTTTTTGGGTAAGGTAGGGGAAGAAAGCTCCCATTCCCAGGAAAAGAGTGAGACCAAATGGAAAAAAAGAAGAAACAATATAAAAGCAGAGACAAAAACCACCACTTAAAAACAAAAATAAAACCATTGTTGACTCTCCAGTATCCTTTGCTGTGCAGGCAGGGATAAAGGATCCCACCCAGGTGAACTTTGGGGCTGGGTCCCAGAGTTAGATGTCATAAGAAGAAGCCTGCTGAACCAATGGGGCTTTCAGGAACCTCCTTGCTGTGTTGTGGGAAAACTGTGGGCACAACGCTGGACCTTTTGGGGGTGCGCTCACGCCTGCCTGAAGATGTCCAGGCTGAGCAGTGAGGAGGGTGAGATTGGGGAGAGTAGGAAAGAAATGTGAAAAATGAAAAACGAAAATTCTGTCACACCTCTTTTTCCAGACACAGCTCCATGGATTTTTAGCTCTGTGTCACTGTATCCACTTGACTGTCTTTTCTTAAGCTTTTACAATAATGACCTAATGAAATATTTGTCCTTTTATGCCTGACTAGTTTCTGTCCTTTTGACCACACGTTTGTCAGTTTGTCGTACTGTGGTGGCTTGTGAGTTGCTGTGATTCTGGAAGCTATGCCACAGGTCTTTTAAATACCATGGTAGATGGTTTCAGATAAGCTTTCAGATGAAGACAGACTAGGAAATAGGAGTGATGAACTACTTCTGAACATTTAATCACTGAAAAGCTTATGAACAGCAGAGAAACAGTGCCAGAAAAATGAGTCCCTCAGGTTGGAAGGCACTCAAAATGCAACTTGGGAAGAGTTGATGTCTGATGGATCTTGGCTGAAAGCAGAGAATACC
>NW_006408695.1:1241189-1246939 GCF_000296735.1 Chrysochloris asiatica | reverse complement strand
AGGCTGCAAATCTTTACAGGAGCAGAAAACCTCATCTTTCCTCTGTTGAAGAACTGGTAGTTTTGAACTGCTGACCTTGATATTAGCAGCCCAACTCAGAACCACTACCTACCACAGCTCCTTCTTTATTAGGATAAAGGAATCTAATTTTTGTATATTGATCTTATACCTTGCCAGTTTGCTGAATCTTTCAATGAGTTACAATAATTTTCTTGCTGAGTGTTTGAGATTTTCTACATATAGGATCATATCATCTGCAAATGGAGTGACATTTACTTCTTCTTTGCTGATTTGGATGCCTTAATTTCTCTATCTTGCATTAAAACTTTGGCTAAGACTTCTAATACAATACTGAATAGGAGTGGCATAGCTCCTAGCATCTAGCAACACAGAGACAAGCCACCATACTATGACAAAAGAATATTAGTTGGTGCATTTTATCTCTCACAGCACAATTTTCAAATTGCACACCTTATGTTTTGGCATAAATTATAAATAAGCCTTTTCCTGGGTCAGATATTACCTGCAGCTCCTAACCTTATTGTGCAAAGACCCAGCTTAACTTTTAAGGTGCCATTTATAAGAGATTAAGCAATGACTCTGGTAGTGTACTGGATTATGAGGTAGGATGCTAACTTCAAGCTCAGAAATTCAAATCTAACAACCACTCCAGGGGAAAAAGATGCAGTTTTTTTGTTGTTGTTGTTGTTGTTCCCACAAAGTTTTGCAGCCTTGGAAACATCATACAGGGGCTATATGAGTCAGAATTGACTTGATGACACACACCAACCACCTATATATTCTCAGCTGGTACTGGTGGTTGTGGTGATAAAAGAAAGAGACTGGTGTTTGAGGAGAAAAATAATATATTCTTCAGTTTTGGGAGGAAGCAGTACATTCTTAAGTTAATTGCTATTCACAAAATTATTGTTGCTGTCACAGTCATTTATTATAAAATCAAATTAGAATACTTTCCATTTGACTTTATGGGAGGAAGCTTTACTGTAGGAGTATATTCCTATACAACTATTTAGATTCACTTGAACACTATATTTTTTATGTTTCCCTTAATTTTAGATAGTTAATTTACATATGAGTACATATGTCTAGAAATCTAGATATGGTGGCAACTGAGAGGAAATCAGGAGATCTGTATTCCTGTATTTGATTTTGCAGAAAATAAAGAAGGAAAAAAAATGATAATCCTTATTCACTTAGACATATCCTCTGAAGCAACTATGGCAAAAGAGAGAGTTAAATGTGAAGATTTGGTGGAAAAGTAGAAGGAATTTATTCTTACTCAAGCCAAGATCATCTGGAGTCAGTTTTAAAGTAAATTGCTATCAGCAAAGAAAATGTGTTCACCAAAAGGCAAACCAATGAAAATCAAATGAATGAGATTGGATGAATGCCCTCTTCACTTAGACACTTCAAATGAGATTATTCAAGCTTTTGCACTTCAGGTATACAACTAAAAATCTTGTGGAATGAGAAGCAGGAGCTCAAAAATTAGGTTCAGCTTCTAAAATTTTTGGCTAGTAATTGTTCATACTTAAAAAACTTAAGGTTTTCTTCTAGCTAAAACGTGGTTTATTGCAATTTACAAAACATTCATCCCTTTAAATTAAATCATTGTTTATCTGAGTAAAGTTAATTGAAAAACATGTTTTTCTAACTAAATGGAAGCCTGCATCATGCAGGCAATAAACATTCTTGCTTGAAAAGAATTCTTGCTCCTTCTTCTAAGACTACCATGGGAATAAAATAGAAAGGAAAAAAGAAATCCTTGCACAGCCCTTAAAATGTGTCTGGCCTAGGAGCCAAATGGGATTTTGAAGCCCACGTTTGTTTTTCTATACACTTCTAAATTTAGCACTCACAATTTTCCCCTTTTGACAAATTATGTTCCCCAAACCCAAGAGCAAGCAATTTATTGAGGGATTCTCATCATTTACTCCTCATTACTATCCATAGCTTATCTACCCTGTTGGACATTTGGCTAAAGTGTATTTCATAGTTTCTGGGAGACCATATAGAACAGGATGAAAGTTAAAGAAAGTAGTTGGTTTATAACATTGGTAAATTAAGCTTTATTGTTGTTAAGTGCTGTCTAGTAGGTTCTGGCCCATAGAAGCCTTGTATAGGGTTTCCAAGGAGCAGCTAGTAAGCTTGAACTGCTGATCTTGCAGTTCAAACTGACTGCAGTCCAGCGCATTAATCCACAGCACCACACCAGGACTCTGGTAAATGAAGTACTGAGAGGAAATATTTCCCAACACAATGATCTTTGGATCAAGATTCAGGGTGGGTAGCCTTTGTGGCATTTTTAAGTGCATTGAGTCTATTCCACTCATGGTGACCCTGTATAGGATTTCCAAGGCACAGCTTGTGGGTTTGAACTGCTGACTTTTTAGTTAAGGGTCTAGTGCTTTCCCTACAGTGCCATACCAGGCCTAGTGATAAAAAGAGACTTAAAAAAAAAAAAAAGTTTTTCTTTGCTATCTTTTTCTTTTTGATCAGGATCATTTTTTGTAACTAGAATTATTCTATGTGCTTAGAACTTTTTTCTTGAATGCTTACAACATTAGATTATCTAGTCCTGCTGCATAGAGTTATGTGCCCTTGAGTCTGTTCTGACTCATAGCAGCCCTAGGCACAACAGAAAGAAACATTGCCTAGCCCTGGGCTATTCTCATAGTGGTTGCTGCTTGAGCCCATTGGGTCTTCCTCTTATTTGCTGATTGTTCACTTTACCAAACAAGCTGTCCTTTCCCAGAGACTGCTCCCTCCTGATAACTGTCCAAACTACAAGACACAAAGTCTCACTGTACTGGCTACTAAGGAGCATTCTGGCTGTACTTATTTCATTACAGATTTGTTTAAAGCTCTGACAGTCCATGGTATTTTCAATATTTTCCTACAGCACCATAACTCAAATGCATCAATTCTTCTATGGGCTTCCTTATTCACTGTCCAACTTTCACATGCATATGAGGTTATTGAAAATACTGTGGGTTAGGTCAGGCACACCTTAGTCCTCAGACTGATATCTTTGCTCTTGAACACTTTAAAGAGATCTTGTGCAACAGATTTATCTAATACAACACATCATCTTATTTCTCAGCTGCTGCTTCCATGAGTGTTGATTGCATATCCAAACAAAATGAAGTCTTTGATAATGTCAGCCTTTCTCCATTATCATGATGTTATTTATAGGTTCAGTTATGTGGATTTTTTTTTTTTTTTACTTTGAGGTGCATTCCATACTTAAGCATATCATTTATCATTTTTGGTTTTCATCAGTAGGTATTTTAAGTCTTCTTCACTTCCAGCGATAGTTGGTTTATAACATCACTAAATGAAGTACTGAAAGGAAATATTTACCAATACAAATGATCTTTGGATCAACGCTCAGGGATGGGTAGCCTTTGTAGCATTGTTGCTATTGCTCAGTGTTATTGAATCTGTTCAGACTCGTCGCAGCCCTAAATAAGATTTCCAAGGGGTAGCTACTGGGTTTGAACCACCAACCTTACAGATAGCAGTCCAATGCTTTCCCTACAGCACTACACCAAGTCCATAAAACTTTAAAAAATATATTCTTCTTTGATTTTTTACTTTTTCTGTTTGATAGGGATAATTTTTTATAACTTGAACTATCCTATATGCTCACAGCATTTTCCTTGAACCCTTATAGCGGTAGATTACCAAGTACTGCTTTATAAAGTTGACTGCCTTTGACGTCTGTATCATCCACTTTTTAATGAACTCTTTACTCATTTCTAAAACTTTCACAGTGCCTATCATGGTGCCTGGCCTAGGATATTGAGAGGAGGCCAAACTGTAGATGGCCCAAACAGCCTAAGTTCCTCATTCTCTGGGCTTTAGAACAAGCTATTCCACACCCTCCTCTGAAGCCTGATGGTGTGTCTAAACAATCATCTTTGTTAAAGAGATATAATTCTGGGCTAACAATTACCAGCTGGTGCCTCCACCACCTCTTTGGGTGTCAGGTAGGAAAATTTTCATTCCACTTTGCACAGTCATACATGATCTCTTGAATATAAAACTGGGTGAGGAAAGATTCCTGGGGCCTTTGTCTGTGGTGTAAAGAAAGCGGGCACTTGTGGAAATTTTCTATCTTGTCCAGGGAGCATTTAGGATAGTGAGGACTACTTGCTATGGAACATTTGCTGTTGTACATCATCTACTGTCTGTGAGTATTTAAGACAGCTTTCCTATTGGCAAGCTATGTATCTGTCACATATGCACAACTTGATCATGATAAGTGGATATAACACTCATTCTGTGATTAGTACCACTGAGTGGAATTCTCAACTCAGTACTTGAAGTTTTTAAAAGAACCATAGTATACACTGCAAGAATATATGTGGAAACATTTGATAATAAATGAAAATGACTGTTTTCCTATATTTTCTATCTAAACATCACCCAGAACCCCCAATGTTTGGTGCTCAGAGGGGAAAAATTATTCCTAGGTGGTTTCATTCCCTTAGGGAGCTGGAGGTATAGCGGTTTACAGGTTGCAATGCTAACCATAAGGTCGGCAATTTGAATACACCAACTGCTTGGTGAGAGAAAGATGAGTCTTTATGCTCTTGTACAGATTTACAGCCTCCAAAACCCTATACAGGGTTGTGATGAGTAAGAACCGACTTGACACACAACAACAGCACCCATTCATAAATCTCTCAGTAGATGCAATCTTTCACTTGAAATGTAGTACGACTGAAGGAAATAGTGAGTAAACTTGCATTTTTTAATCCTTATTTTTCTCCAGGCCCATATCCTATTCAATGCACCATGTCAATACATGGTGGCAGCAGCAGTAGGCTCGAACAACAATTGTGAGGATCGCAGTGTTTGGTTCTGTTGTGCATAGAGTCACAATGGACTCAGGGGCATCTAATAACAAAAACAACAAAACCTTATAAATACATAATATTATTTCCATTTTTTAAGATGGGGGAACTAAGATTGAAAGAGGCAAAATCATCCAAAACATGTAACTATAATGTTGGAGGTAGGCTTCAAACCTGGATGCCTGATTTCAAAGCATGGAAATTTCCTCTAAATATGATGTGGAGGTAAAAAAGGATGCAAGATGACTGTCAGATAAACAGATGCTTCAAAACAAGTGCGTTCTAAGAGTAAAATATAAATAAGTAGATTTTCAGTGGAATCTTCTCTGAGTGCTTCCTATTTCAATAAACCTTTCTATTTCATAACAAGAATATTATTTCTTTTAGTTTGAAAGCAGAGACTGCATTAGATTGGGAGACACATTTTATGTATTTAACTGCCTGGAGTTTAATTAAGTGCATGAAATTGCCTTAACTGTTTGGTGGTTTTTTTTTTAGCAATTCTTTTCCATGTTTACTCAGAAAAATCACATTATCTGGTAGCACCTGATGATTTAGCATGTGTGCAATAAAGATGATTTTTTTTAATATGCCAGAAATAATCAAATCAGAAGTTCCTCAACATCACATGACAGAAATTCACTCCCCAATGACCCTCTAATTCATACAGAATTAAGGAAGAGTTCTTTTCTCATCAATTGTAGAAATTCTACCCAAAGAAATTCTTTTTCTTGAATATTGAATTCTAAGATATATTGTTGTTGTTGTTGTTAAGTGCTGTTGAGTCGGTTCTGACCCATAGCTACCCTGCATAGGGTTTCCAAAGAGCAGCTGGTGAGTTTGACCGGCCAGCCTTGCAGTTTAAGC
>NW_006408695.1:1237675-1240185 GCF_000296735.1 Chrysochloris asiatica | reverse complement strand
CCTAGTCAGATTGAATACGACTCACTGGAGATTCCATGCACTTTTAAAAGTCCCCATCATATAATCTGTTCAGGAGACTACAATTTAGATCATAGTTGAAATATGTGTGCAAAATTCATAAGCATACTTACACACAAATACATCTTTCCCTAATGAATTGGTAGTGTTGCTCAGTGCTGTTAAATTGCCTCCAACTTATCACTACACTATGCACAAAAAACCAAATCACTGCCTGGTCCTGGGCCATCTAAGTAGTGTTGTGTTTGGGCCACTATGTCAGTCCATCTTACTTAGGGTCTTTCTCTTTTGTGCTGACCCTTTACATTACCAGGCAATATGTCCTTTTCCAGTAATCAATCCCTACTGATAGTATATCTAAAGTACATGCATAAGACATAGTTGATTCGTCTTGCTTTTAGGGAGCATTCTGGCTGTATTTCTTCTCCTGGCAATCCAGAGTAATTTTAATATTCTTCACCAACTCCAAAATTCAAATAAATCAATTTTTATCTGATCTTCCTTATGCATTGTCCAACTTTCACATGCACAGGAAAGGCAAATAGAATATTTAGTGAAGGCCATATTTGGCTGCAATAATATTCTTCGGTCCAAAGTTCTCTCCAAATTTTAATATGTATAATATTACATTTAAGTTACAGTAAGTTTCAGTTTTTATAAATTTGAAGAAGAAATAAAGTTCACAGAAGTTTAGTAACATTTTACATTTGGAGAGAAAAAATGTAATATGAGGTGACTAAAAACCTTGTGAAAAAACTTCATTATCTTTTCATTCCATTTTCCATGAACTGGTTGAAGCACCACATATTGATACATTGATGAATGGGTGGAGAGATGAGTAATACAGATAGAAAGATAGATTGATATTACATTTTCAAGAGGGCAATTTTGCCATCATGAGTAAAACTCAGTTCTTTACAAGCTGAAAAAAAATCTTAATTTTTAATGAGAAAACACATATGCACACACTTAGTACACAAACGATATATCAGTGGTATTAAAATGTCATGGGGGGTTATTAGGAAAAACATTAAAAAAGTGACTTGTTGTTAGCTGCTTTTGAGTTGATTAATATTCATGGTGACCTCTTATACAAACAACAAGAACAAAATGTCTATTCCTGTAGCATACTCTGAATTAATATGTTTAAAGCCAATTGTTGTAATGACCAAGTTAATCCATTTTGCTAGAGGGTTTTGCTCAATATTACTGACCCTTCACTTACCAAACATGATTCTTTATTTATCCTAATTGGTTATTCTTCATTCTGTATCTAAAGTAAGTAAGACAAAATGTTACTATCCTAGCTTCAAAGGAACATTCAGACTATAATTCCTTCATGACTGATTTGTTTGTTCTTCTGGCATTCGGCAATTTGTTTAATATTCTTCACCTTAGGGAGGAGATAATTAATAAAAATAAATATGCATCCAAAACTAAGAAATAACTAAAACCAACACATTAATGCAGCATCCCCAACAATTAGAAAAAGAGCAAAAAGTAAGCCTACTGTCACCAAAAATAAAGTAATAATAAAGATTAAAGTGGAAATAAGTGAAACAGAAAATGAAAAACAATAGAAAGAATCAAGAAGACAAGAAGTTGATTCTTTGAAAAGATTAATAAAATTGACAAACCATTGGTAAATCTAACAAAAGAGAAGGAGAAGATGCAAATAACATAAATAATAAATTACATGCTCGACATCACAACATAATCAACTAAATAAAAAAGACAATGACAAAATACTATGAAGAATTGTACTCCAACAAATTTGAAAATGTATAAGAAGTGCACCAATTTTTACAAAAATACCACCTACCTAAACTAGCACAGATGGATGTAGAAAACCTGAAAAGACCTATAATAAAAGAAGAAATTAATCAGGTCATTAAAAAACTTCCAAAACAAAAAAATGTCTGGGCTCACATGAATTCTACCAAACACTCAAAGAAGAGTTTACTACAACGTCCGACATCCGCTATTCCCTGCAACCTTCAAGGAGAAATTAAACCTGAGTAGGGGTGATGGGAGATTAGAAAAAAAAAAAAAAAAAGGAAGACACAAGACACAAAAGAATTAAATAAAAATTGAGACCAGGTAGGACACAACACTCTGATGGATATACTAATGCCACAAGTTTATTTTATATACATATCAAAGACAGTGTTGAGGCAGGGGAAAGAGTGCAAAAACATCTGGTGTTGCTGATGCATGCAGTAAATGGGACCATATCCGAAGAATGTAATTTGTAGTTGCTAGGGAAATGGAGATAGAGCCGCTAGATGTTTGTGCAGACTGAACTGAACATCATACAAGGAAAAAACCTTCTAAGTTCCCTGTCCCCCAAGGCCGGCTTTGCAAGTTCCTCAGTGGGTAGCCTGACCTGGGAGTTGCCCACATTTCTAGACCACAACTGTTCAGTTGAAAGCTTTCCATTAAACTACCCTCAAATCTGAGAACTTAAGTGCAAATCGCTCCCAACAGTTTAC
>NW_006408695.1:1234482-1237250 GCF_000296735.1 Chrysochloris asiatica | reverse complement strand
ACATGATTAAGGATGTTAAAAAATTGAACTTCCAGCAGCCAACATTATTCTTACTTCTATTAAAAATTTTACTGTAAGTCTTGTTTAGTTGATTTTAAGTGCCATTGAGTCAGCTTTGACTCATAGCGATGCTGTATAGCATTTCTAAGAAGTGGCTGCTGTGTTTGAACTGCCAGCTTTGCAGTTCAAACTGTCCTTGTGGTTGACTGTTTATCTTACAATGCCACAAGGACTCAGAGCTACAAGGCAAGATGAGAAATTAAAGGCCATATAAATTGGCGTAGAAGAAGTAAAAGTCTGTTTTCAGGTGATATGATTTTATACATGGAAAATCCCAAAGACTCAGAAAGAAAATTATTGTAACTCATTAAAACATTCAGCAAAGTGATAAGGTACAGAAATTCAGTCAGATTCCTTTACGCTTATAAAGACAGTTCTGAAAAGAAATTAGAAAAACATTTCCATTTACAATAGTGTGAACTCTGTAAGATAAGCATTAGACTGCCAACCTCAGTGGCTCAAGCACACCAGCCACTTGGTGGGCAAAAGATGAGGTCTTCTGCACCTGTAAAGAATGAAAACAAAAAAACCTTTGGAACCACATACATAGTCTCTATGAGTCAGAATCAACTTGATGGCACTTACGAACAACAACAACCCAAAAGATGAAATTGTTGTTTTTGTTGTTAAGTGCTATGAAGTTAGTGCTGACTCATAGCAACCTTGAAGAGTGATTCTGAAGCTTGAAATCTTCATGTGAGTAGAAAGCCTCATCTTTCTCATTAGAGCTGCTTATGATTAAATTTAACCAGAATAACAAAAGACCTATACAAAGGAAACCACAAACCGATACTAAAAGAAACTAAAAGAGATTTATAAAAATGGAAAAAATATATCATTTTCATGGAAAGGAAGACTGAACATTATAAAAATGTCAACACTACTCAAAGAGATTTATAGGTATAATGTAATCCCAATAAAGATTCCAATTATCTTTCTTTAAATGAATGGAAAAGCTAATCACTAACTTCATTTAGAAAGGAAAAAGACCCCAGATCAGTAAAACATTACTAAAGAAGAACAACAAAGTAGGAGTCCTCTCACTTCCCAATCTCAAAAACTACTACACAGTCATAGTGGTCAAAATATTCTGTTACTAGTACAAAGAAAGACATGGATCAATGGAACAGAAATGAGAACTCAGAAGTAAATCATCCAGCTATGGTCATTTGATCTTTGCCCAAAGGCCAAAACCCATTAAAAGGGGAAGTGATAGTGTCTTCAACAAAGGGTGCTGACAAAACTGTGAATCCATTTGCAGAAAAACTAAATATTACCCAAATCTCACACCATATGCAAAAACAAACTCAATGTGGATTAAGGATCTAAATGTAAAAATTAGAATTATAAAGATCATCAAGGAAAAACTAGGGACAAATTTAGGGGCTTGATACATGACATAAATATACTATCAAACATAATAAAAAACATACAAATAGCAGAAGACAAAATTGATGACTAGGACCTCCTAAAAATTGGACGCTTATGTGCATCAAAAGATTTCACCAAAAGAGTAAAAATAGAATCTAGAGTCTGAGAAAATATTTTTGTAATGACATATCAAATAAAGGACTAATCTCTACAATTTGTAGAAAACTGCAACACCTCTATAAGGAAAAGACAATTTGATTTAAAAATGGGCAGAGGATATGAACAGACATTTTAACAAAGAAGACATTCAAGCAGTCAGCAAGCATATGAAGACGTTTCATGATTATTAGTCATTGTTGTTGTTATGTGCCATTGAGTCAGTTTTGACTCACAGCAACCCTGTATAAGATTTCCTAGGAGCAGCTGGTACGATTAAACTGCTGATATTGTGGTTAGTAGCCCAGTGCTTATGTATGATGCCACACCAGGCCTCCATTAGCTATTCTTATTATTTTTAAATTCCTTTGAGTCAGTTCCAACCCATAGCTACTATGTATAGGGTTTCTGTGAAGCAGCTGGTGATTTTGAACTGCCAATCTTGTGGTTCGAACCAACTTTGCAGTCCAGCACATTAACCCACAGTGCCACACTGAAACTCCATTAGCTATTAGCAAGATGAAAGTAAAAATGTCAATGACGTATAATATTATCCAACATTAAAAACAAAATTAAAAAGAAAAAAACAGACAACAGCAAAAGCTTGCGAGGGTGTTGAAAGAGTACAACTCTTCTACACTGCTGGTGGAAGAGTAATATGATGCAACCACTGTGGAAAATGATATGGCATTTCCTCAAAAGTTGAAAATACCAATACTGTATGACCCAACTTGATATATATCCAAGAAATAAGAGCCTTGACAAGAATAGATATATTCACAAGCATGTTCATCACAGCAATATTCACAATAATAAAAAAGTGAAGACAGTCTAAATGTCCATCAGTGGAAAAATGGTTAAGTAAACCTTGGTACATACACACAATGGAATACTATGCAATGTTGAAAAATAATGATGAATATGTTAATCACCTTATAAAATGAATGAACCTGGAGGACATAAACTGAGTGAAATTAATCAATCACAAAAGGACAAATATTATATGAGACTACTATTATAAGAACTCAATAAAAGTTTTCATATTAAAATAAATATTCTTTGATGGTTATTAGGAGTGGGAGGGAAGAGAGAGTAAGTCACCAATTAGGGAGTTGTTGTTAAGTACTGTGGAGTAGGTTCCGACTCATAGTGACTCTGCACAGGGTTTCCAGGGCTGTAAA
>NW_006408695.1:1218945-1232282 GCF_000296735.1 Chrysochloris asiatica | reverse complement strand
GTGGGATTTATTTAAGGTCATATTTTGGCTCTCATGGTCTTGTTTTCATTTTTTTCAGCTTCAGTTTGAAATTGCATATGAGTAATTGATGGTCTGTTCCACAGTCTGCCCCTGGCCTTGTTTTGACTGATGATATGGAGCTTTTCCACTGTCTCTTTCTGCAGATGTATTCAATTTGATTTCTATGTCTTCGATCTGGTGAGGTCCATTTGTATATTCCTCTCTTATGCTGTCTAAAGAAGGTATTCTAAACGAACAAATCATTGATTTTGCAGAATTCTATCATGCATTCTCCAGAATCATTTCTACCACCGAGGCCATTTTATCTAACTATTGATCATTTCTCTTTGCTCCCAACCTTTGCATTCCAATCACCAGTAATGATCAATACATCTTGATTTCATGTTTGATCTATTTCAGATTGAAGAAGTTCATAGACTTATTCTATTTCATCCTTTAGTGGTTGGTGCATAAATTTGAATAATTGTGGTATTAACTGGTCTTCCCTGTAGGCACATGGATATTATACTATCACAGACAGCATTGTACCTCATGACTGATCTGCATATGTTCTTTTTGACAATGAATGCAACACCATTCCTCTTCAATTTGTCATTCCCAGCATAGTAAACCATGTGGTTGTCAAATTCAATATGGCCAATACCAGTCCATTTCAGCTCACTAATGCCTAAGATATCAATGTTTATACATTCCATTTCATTTTTGACAAGTTCCAATTTTCCCAGATTCATACTTAGTACATTCCATGTTCCGAATTTCAGTGGATGTTTACAGCTGTTTCTGTTCATTTTAGTTGTGCTGCATTAGCAAATGAAGGTCCCGTGGACTTTTTCTCCCATGGGCTTTACTCCATTTGTGTCATCCTGGTCAATTCTACTTTGAGAAGGCAGCTCTTCCCCAGTCACACTTTGAAGTGCTTTCCAACTTGAGGGACTCAATTACAACACTATATCTGACAGTGTTTCTCTGCTGTTTGGAAATAGTTTGTCACTCTTTCTTCCTAGTCTGTCTTTGTCTGGAAGCTCATCTGAAACTTGTCCATCCTGGATGACCTTGCTGGTATTTAAAATACCGGTGGCACAGCTTTCAGAATCACAGCAACTCACTAGCCACCACAGTACAACAAACTGACAGACAAGTGGTGGCCAGATAGCTCCTTAAACACATGTTTACTTGGGTGGATGTATACAACAAGAGAGAAGTTGACAGTAGAATGATGAAGACAGGCAAAGTCATGGGGAGGAATGCAAGGGTTAAAGGGGATAGAGGTAAATACTGTTATATACACAACCCTGCAACAACAGTGCTCTATGGGTAGATAATATGCACACATACACAGGTTGAACATGTATGAGAAAGAGAGTGGGAACATACCCACAAATATATAAGGGTTTGATTGAGGTCATTATATATGGGTATTTACCTTTGCTGCAAACACACCTACGAATGTGGAGGAGCACACAGGGGCCAAAATAATGAAAGCTTCTTAGATTTTACTAAACATCTTGAGATAACAAGTTGCAGGGCCTAAGGGCTCAGGACTATTGACTCAGGGACCACCATGGTCAATTGTTATAACATAGCCCACAAAGACAGAGTTCTACATCTTAATTTTGTTGTTGTTGTTATGTGCTGTGGAGTCAGTTCCGACTCATAGCGACCCTGTACAGGGTTTCCAAGGCTGTAAATCTTTACGGGAGCAGAAAGCCTCATCTTTCTCCCACAGAACAGCTGGTAGTTTCGAACTGCTGACCTTGCGGATCGCAGCCCAATTCATAACCACTACACTACCAGTCTTATGAATGCCTACCTAAGGTAGAGCTATTGGTCTCTCCATGCACTGAAGAAAGGAGAGTGATGAGAATTTAAGGAGTCCTGGTGTGGCGCTGTGGGCTAATGCATCAGACTGCAAAGTCATTTGAACTGTAAAGTCGATGGTTCAAGCTCACCAGCTGCTTCTTGGAAACCATATACAGGATTGCTGTGGGTCGGAATTGACTCAACTCATCACAACAACTCAGCACATCACAACAATTGACTCAGCACATCACAACAACAACAACAACAAAGAATCATTTAGTCCACTGGAGCATATGAACATCAATCTCCACGACTCTGAGACCAGAACTAGATGGTGCTTAGCTACCACTACCAACTACTATGAAAGGGATTACATTGGAAGTTCCCAGGTAAAGTAAGGATATTTTTACCTCATCCCTTCTGAAGGGATAGAGATTAAATTTACAAAGTGCTTAAATACAAATAAACCAGTGTTCTGTTGCTAAAACTTCTTGCTGTTTCCAATGCGTTTCCTAGGTCTTTTGTGTGACATTAACAGGTGTATTGTGTTTGAGAAGATAGGAAGCACCACTTCTAAGGGAAATAGGAAGACAAAAGGAGATTGAAATGTGGAATGATTAAATAACTGAAGGACATCACCAAAATGAATTTCAGACTCCTGGGTATTGAGCTGAGAAAATTTTCTCAAAATAGAAGATCTGAAAATCATTTAGAGTTAAATAAGTGGGCCTAGCAAAAGAACAGAATGAGAATAAAAGATATTATTCAAGAGTCTAGAAACCAAAAAGGGTTGCTTTTCCTGTTCCAAACACACTGCTATTTTACTCACCTGGCATTTCCTTTCTCTCTTCTTTAACTGGGAAACTGCTACTTGTTCTTTAAAAAGTAACTCAATTTTCTCTCCATGAAACATTCCCAGATTCTCTTGGTGGACTAGAATCTTTGATTAATCCATGCTTACCTTGTAATTCTTACTTTAGACAGAATTTGTGGCATCTTGTTATCATGGTTTAAGAGAAAGTCATCTCCTAAAATTTGAAGTAATTTATATTCATCTTAGATTATTTATCAACTACTACTTTATCTTGCACATAATATATGATAAAGGCATATTTCATTTGTCCCTAAACAAATTAAATTATCATGAATAATCAGCGGTAACTCAAGTCTCCATATCCCATCTATACTAGTTGAATTGAAAATTCTTATCTTCAAGGTCTTACAAAAGAAAAAGAGGATTTTTAAAAATGATGATGCTGTCGACTTTTGCTTTAATTTATAAATATTTTTCTTATTCAAGTAACAGGTTCCAGGACTTGTTATTATGTAATGATAGTCCTCCCTAGAATCAAGAACATTTTAGCTTTCCGTATTAGTTTTCTTCTCAATTTCTCTAAATGCTCCAACCAAAAGTTGCTTTTACTAGATACCATTTTTAGCATTCTCTCTACTCTTATTTTTCTGAGTTGAAGAAGGTAACTCTGGAATAGTTGGCAAAAGGTGAGCATATTTAATGATCATTAGCACAGTGTTGGGAACAGAGCAGATAAAGAAAACTGGTTTTCAAAGCCATTAATGCTGTTTAAAATAGGTTCCATTGGAAAGGACTGGTCTGGATGAAACATACAACGTGAATGTTTCAAAACAAACAAACTTGCACTATGAGCCAACACAATCCAATGAGAACTGCTAAACTCATTGACTATGTAATCTCATTTAATTTAATGATTATATAGCCCTATGAAATAGACATTGATTTCATTTTAGATACAAAGAAATTGTAACTCAGAGATATTAATTATTTTGCCCAAGTCTATGAAACAACATAAAGTCAGATTCAAACTCAAGTCCATGATCGATTGATACCTATTTCTGTGCATTATGGAGTCCTGGATTGATACAGTGGCAGCAACAATGCACTCAAATATAACAATAATTGTGAGGATGACACACTACTGGGCACTGCATAGTTCTTTTGATCACAGGGTCACTATGAGTTGGAGTCAACTTGATGACACCTAATGACAAGAAATCCTGGTGGCACTGTATGATAAGCTTGGACTGCTATCTGCCAGGTTAGCTGTTGAAATTCTCCAGTGGCTCTGCCAGAAACAAATGAGGCTGTCTACTCCCATTAAGATGTATAGTCTCAGAAATGCTATACAGGGCTGCTATGAACTGGATTTGACTCCATGACACTGGTTATTTTTCTACTTTGATACTCGTATTTTCCTGTATTCTAATTTATGCATATTGAGCTTATGTATATGTGTGTTTGTTTGTATGATTCTCTCTTCTTTATGTATTTTGTATCAAATCTGTTTTTATACATACGACTATATTTTCAATATACTTAAAGCTCCTTTCTAAATTTCACAGAATGCTTTATATTACAGACTGTACAGATACAAGGAGGAAAAACAAACATTCTTCCAAAATTTTAATAATTTAAATCAAAGTCTAGTAAAGAAAAACCCCAAATGCACTGATATCAGGCTGATTCCAACTCATCATGACCTTGCATAGGGTTTCCAAGACTATAAACCTTTATAAATCTTTACAAAAAGCCTTGTATTTGTTCCCCTGGATTCAAACTGCTGACCTTGAAGTTAGCAGTCCAGAGCTAATCCTATGGCTTCATAAGTACTCCTTACTCAAGATAAACCAAAAAAAAAACAAAAAAACAAAAAAAAACACCAAAGTCACTCTCATTGAGTTGATTACAACTCTTATTAACCAAGTATAAGGTTTCCAAATCTATAAATCTTTGCAGGAACAGAAAATCTCATCTATCTACTACAGATTGGCTGGTAGGTTTGAACTGTCAACATTGTGTTTGACACTCCAATGCTTATTCTACAGTGAAAAATGACCCATTATTTAGACTCTAATAACTAGATACTTATATAAAACATAAAAGTGTTGTAGTGTACATATGACGAAGTAGGATTCATACTAGGTATGCAAAAATCATTCAACAGTAAAAGAGCAATCAGTGTAATCTACCACTTAAATAAAACAAAGGCAAAGAACCATATATGATCATATCAATTTATGCAAAAAAGTAATTTGATAAAATCCAACACACATTCCTAATAAATAATCCTCAGCAAAGTAGGAATAGAATGGATATTACTCACCATAATTAAGGGCATATACACAAAAGCCAAACAACACATGTCTTTCTGTCAGTATATCGTACTGTGGTGCTAGGATACTTGAAGCTATGCCACCAATATTTTAAATATCAGCAAGGTCACCTATAGTGGACAGGTTTCAGCTGAACTTGTAGACTTATACAGACTAGAAAGAAGGAGAGGCACAATAATTATAAATGTTTAGCCATTGAAAACTTTATGAGCAGAAGCAGAACAGAATCAGATATAGTGCTGGCAGATGTGCCTGTTAGGTTTGAAGGCACTCAAAATATGACTGGGGAAGAGTAGACTCTTCAAAGTAGATTTGGCCATGATGATGCAAGTGAAGAAACGCTTTCCGGACCTTCATTTTATGATGGAGTAAAGCTCAAAATGAGGAGACATAGCTGCAAACATTCTTTAATATCGGAAACATGGAATATACAAAGTATGAAAACCGGAAAATTGAAAGGGGTCAAAGATAAAATGGAATGCATAAAGATTAATATTATAGGCATTAGTGAGATGAAATGGACTAGTATTGGTCATTTTGAATCTGACAATCATATCTTTATTATGCTGGGAACGACAAATTCAAGAAATCACATTCATTGTTAAAAGAACATTTCAAGATCCATCTTAAAGTACAATACTGTCCGTGATAGAATAATATCCATAAACTTGCAAGGATGATTAATTATTACAACTATTATTCAGGCTCAATTAATACAACTATTATTCAAATTTATGCACCAACCATGAAAGAAAGTGATGATAAAATTGAAGAATTTTACCAATTTCTTCAGTCTGAAATTGACAAAGCATGCAATCAAGATATACTGATAATTGCTGGTGATTGTAATGCGATGGTTGGAAATGAAGAGGAAGGATCAGTAGTGGGAAAATATGAGCTTAATAATAGAAATGATGCTGTAGATCACATGATAGAATATTGCAAGACCAATGACTGATTCACTGCTAACACCTTTTTTAAACAACGCAACAGATGAATATACACATGGACTTACCAGACGCAATATACATAAATCAAATTGGCTACATCTGTGGAAAGAGACAGTGCAAAAGCTCAACATCATCAGCTAAAAAAGGCCAGGGCAGACTGAAACTAAAGAAAATTAAGACAAGTACACAAGAACTAAAATATGGCCTTGAATATATATGCCTCAATCTCAAGAACAGATTGATACATTAGAGACTAATGACTGAAGACCAGAAGAGCTATAGGATGTAAAAAAACAAAAAAACAAAAACAAAAAAAAAACATTAACAGGACAGGAAAGAAATGAAGACCAAAATGGATGTCAGAAGATACTCTGAAAATTACTCTTGAGCATAGAGATGCTAATGCAAATGGAAGAAATTAGAAAATAAAAGAGCTGAACAGAAATTTTCAAAGAGCAACTCTAGAAGACAAAGTAATATAATGAAATATCAAAACACCTTGAGTGAAGGCACAAAGGAAAGAATATGCTCAGCATTTTCAAGCTGAAAGAACTGAAGAAAAAATAAATCAAATCTCAGTTTGCAATATTGAAGAGTTCTGATTCTATAGAGCCCTGGTATGACACTGTAGGATAAGCACTGGACTGCTATCCGCAAGGTCAGTGAACCCACCAGTTGCTTCTCAGAAACCCTATGTAGAGTCCCTAGGAGTCGAAAATGACTCAACAGCACTTAAACAGCAACAACAACATGGAGAAAATAGAGTCCTGTGTGGTGCTGTAGGATAAGTTCTGGACCACAAAGTTGGTTTCTACCACAAGGTCAGCAGTTCAAGATCACCAGTGACTCCTTAGAAACCCAATATAAGGTTTCTATGATTAGGAACCAACTCAACACTTAAAAACAACAAATGGGCAAAATATTGAATGATATAGAGAGCATCAAAATGAGATGGAAGGAATGCTTAGAGTCACTGTGCCAAAAAGTGGTGGTCAATGTTTAACCATTTCAAGAGGGACCATATAATCAAGAACCAATGGTACTGCAGGAAGAAGTCCAAGTTGCAATGAAGGCACTGGAGGGAAAAAAACAAAAACAAAAAACAAGAATCCAGGAACTGATGGAATACAAATTGAAGTCTTTCAACAAACTGATGGAGCCCTGGCATCTATGCCAAGAAATTTGGAAGACAGTTACCTGGCCAACTGATTGGAAGAGATCCGTATTTATACACATTTAAAAGAGAGATGATCCAAAGGAATGTGGAAATTATCAAACAATAACATTAGTATTACATCCAAGTGAACTTTTGATCAAGACACTTTAAAAATGGCTACAGGATTGATAGGGAATTGTGAAATAGTCAAGTTAAATTCAGAAAAGGATATAAAATGAGGGATAACATTGCTGATGTCAGATCAGTCTTGGCTGAAAACAGAAATCATCAGAAATATGTTTACTTGTGCTTTATTGAATATGCAAAGGCTTTTAACTGTGTGGATCATGACAAGGTATGAATAACATTTTGAAAAATGGATATTCCAGAGCAGTCATTGTGTCTGGAGGAACCTGCACATATACTAAAAGGCAGTTGTTATATCAGAACAAGGAGATAGTAAATGATTCAAAATCAGAAGAGGTGTATGTGGGGTTGTATTCTTTCTCCATATGTATTCATTTGCATGATGAGAAAATAATTTTAAAAATCTGGATTACATGAAGAGGAACGTGGCATCAGGATTGGAGGAATACTCATTAAAGTCTGCACTATTCATATAATACAGCTTGCTGAAAGCAAATACTTACTGATGAAGATCAAAGACCACAGCCTTCAGTAGGGGTTGCACCTCAATGTAAAGAAAACAAAATTCTTCACTGCTGGACCAACTAATAACATCATGATAAAATGAGGAAAGATTGAAGTTGTCAAAGATTTCATTTGTCTTGAATCCACAGTCAACACTCATGGATGCAGCAGTGAAGAAATCAGACGTATTATTGAGTTAGGTAAATCTGCTGTGCAAGACCTCTTTGAATTGTTCAAAAACAAATACATCAATTTGAAGACAAAGGTGTGCCTAACCCAAGCCATGGTACTTTCAATAGCCTCGTATGCCTGTGAAAGTAGGGCAATGAGTAAGAAAGAATGTAAAAGAATTGATGCATTTGAGGTATGGTACTGGAGAAAAATATTAAAAGTATCATGATCTGCCAGAACAATAAACAAATCTGTGTTGGAAGAAGTGCACCCAGATGCTTCTTAAAAGCCAGGATGAGAAACTTCGTCTCTTTTTTTTTTGGACATGTTATCAGGAGGACCCAGTCCCTGAAGAAGGACATCATGCTTGGTAAAGTAGAGGGTCAGCAAAAAAGAGGAAGATGCCCAATGAGATGGATTGACACAATGGCAGCCAGCAATGGGCTTAAATGTTAAAACAATAGTGTGGACGACACAGAACTAGGCAGTGTTTTGTTCTGTTGTTCACAAGGTCTCTATGAGTCTGAATTGACTCATTGACATCTAATAAGAACTCCATACCAAACCAATGGCACATATCATTCTCAATGGAATGTAAATGAAAGTCTTCTCTTTATGAAAGGGAACCAGATAATGATATTATTTATCCCCATTCCTATTCATTATTGTAAGGAGCTCTGGTGGCACTGAAGTAACTTACCACAAGGTCAGCAGTTCAAAACTATCAGCTTCTCTGAAGGAGAAAGACGAGGTTGTCTGCTTCCGTAATGATTTAGTATTGGAAACCCTATCTATTTTGCTGTGAGTCCAAATCAACTCGTTGACAGTGGGTGGGCATTTCTTATTGTTTTGGAAATCTGAGTCCAAGCAATAAGTCATGAAAGGGAAAAGAAAGAGATATAAATTGTCAAAGAAAAGAAAATATATCCCTATTTACAAAATAGATATTCCAATACATAGAAAATTCAAGGTTCAAATAGAGAACAACTGGTATTAATAGAAGTATTCAATAAAGTGGCAGGATATAAGACCAAAATACAAAAATTAGCCAGATTCCTTACCATTAGTAAAGAGAACTCTATAAATCAGGAAAACAACACAATTTACAATAACTGCCAAAATGATACAATACAAGGGAGCTTCAAAAAAATTCAAGGAAAAAAAGTCTGTTTTCATTCAATTCCACATGTCTGTTTTCATTCAATTCCACATTTTGGAGACTTTGCATACACAGAAATAAATCTAACCAGAGATGAAAAAGAGTAATCAAAAGAAAACTCCTGTAAGAAGCTAAAGGAGAATTACATAAATGGAAGAACAATTGAATCTTAGGAACAGAAACACAGCATTGTGAAAATAGCAACACTACCCACAGCAAGCTACAGATATAATGCAATCCCAAGGCAAAGTCCATCAACATTTCGAAATCTTCAACACAGCAGTGACATTAGTCAAAACAGTCTGCCTGATACAGGTACAACAACAGACACATAGACCATTAAGACATAATCGAGAACCCAGAAGTGAATCCATCCACCAATGGGCAACTGATTTTTGGCAAAGTGCAAGAACCCATTAAGTGGGCGAAAGACAATCTCCATAACAATAGGCACTGCCAAAACTAGATATCCACTTAAAGAAAAGTGGCACAGGATCCGTACCTCACATTGTATATGAGGGCGCTTCAGTCAGAAACTGACGAAACATGCAACCAAGATGCATTGATAATTACTGGTGATTGTAATGCAAAGTTTGGGAGCCAAAAGAAAAGATTAGCAATTGAAAATATGGTCTTTGTGAGAGAAAGGATGCTGGAGATTGCATGATAGAATTTTGCAAGATGAATGACTTTGTCATTATAAATATCATCTTTAAACAACATAAACAATGACTAAACACATGGAACTCACCAGATGGCAAACACAGAAATCAAATTTACTATATCTGTAGGAAGAGATGGTGGAAAAGCTCCATACCATCAGCCAAAATAAGAAAGGAGCAGAATGTGAAACAGATCATCAATTGCTCATATGTAAATTAAGTCATATGGATGCGAAAGCTGGATAGTGAATAAGGAAGATCACAGAAGAATTGATGCCTTTGAATTATGGTGTTGGAGGAGAATACTAAAAGTGCCATGGATTGCCAAAAGAACCAATAGATCTGTTTTGGAAGAAGTGCAGCCAGAGTGCTCCTTAGAGGCCAAGATGGCCAAACTTCGTCTCTCATACTTTGGACATGTTATCAGGAGGGAACAGTCACTAAGAAGGATATCATGCTTGTTAATATGGAGGGTCAGAGAAAAAGAGGAAGGCCCCTAACGAGATGGATTGGCCAGGTGGCAGCATCGATGGACTCAAGTGTGGCAACCATAGTGGGGTTGGCCCGGGATCGGACATTGTTTCATTCTGCTGTGCATAGGGTTGCTATGAGTCGGTGCCGACTCAATGGCACCTAACAACAACAAGTTAAGTCTGAAGCTGAAAGAAAATTAAAACAAGTCCACCAGTGCTTTCCAGAGCCAAAGCACTGACGTTGAACATATCCAACCTGAATTGAGAATTCATATCAAGAACAGATTTGATGCATTAGACACTAATGACTGAAGACCAGAAGAGTTATGTGATGAAATCAAGAACATTGTGCAGGTAGAAAACAAAAGGTCATCAAGAAGACAAGAAAAACAGAAAAGATGGAAATAGATGTCAGAAAAGACTCTGAAATTTGCCCTCCAATATAGAGACGCTAAAGCAAGTGGAAGAAATGAGGAAGTAAAAGACTGAACAGAACATTTCAAAAGGCAGCTTAAGAAGACAAAATAAAGAATTATAATGAAATGTACAAACACCTAGTTAGAAAACCAAAAGTGAAGATCACACTCAGCATTTCTCAAAGTGAAAGAATTGAAGAAAAGATTCAAGCCTCGATTTGAAATATTGAAGGAATTCTATGCACTAAATAAGAGTCCTAGTGTGGCACTGTAGGATAAGCATTGGTCTTTGAGGTCGGTTTGAATTGCAAAGTCAGAGATTCAAACTCATCAGTTACTCTTGGAAACCCTATACAGAGTCATTAGAGTGGGAACCAGTTTGATGAAAAACATTTACAATTAGAACAATAACAACAAATGGGCAAAATATTGAATGATACAGAAAACATCAAAAGAAGATGGAAGGAATACACCTAGTAACTGTAAAAAAAAAAAAAGAAAAAAAGGACAATGTTCAACTGTTTAAGAGATAGCATATCAAGAGCCAATGGTACTGAAGGAAGAAATCCTACCTTCAGTGGACTGAAGGAATAAGGTACACTGAAGGTACTAGCAAAGAAAAAATCCCCAGGAATTGATGGAATACAAATTAAAACCTTTCAACAAATGGATGCAGCACTGAAGGCTGTCACTCATCTATGCAAAGAAATTTGGAAGACAGCTATCTGATCAACTGATTAGTTTTTGTGTCTATTCCAAAGAGAAGTGACCCAACAGGATGTTAAAAATCACTGGACATTATCGTTAATATAACACGCAATTAAAATTTTGCTTTAAAAATTTTATTTAAGTGTCTGCAAAAGTACATGAACAGGGAACTGCCAGAGGTTCAGGCCCTATTCAGATGAGGACATGGAAAAAAGGATATCATTGCTGATGTCTGATGAATCTTGGCTGAAAGCAGAGAATATTAGACATATGTTTACCTTGCTTTGTTGACAATGCTGGCCCAGGACTGGACAGTGTTTCATTCTGCTGTGCAGACAGCATCTATGAGTTGGTACTGACTCGATAGTTCCTAACAACAACAACATTGAAAATGCAAAGGCTTTCAACAGTGTGGACTGCAACAAGCTATGAACAACATTGTGGACAGTGAATAATCACTAAATTGTGTGCATGAGGAACCTGTATACAGAACAAAAGGTAGTTGTTCAAACAGAAAAAGGGGATAATTAGTGGTTTAAATTAGGAAAAGTTTGTGCTAGGATCATGTTGTTTCACCATACTTATTCAATCTGTTTGTTGAGCAAATAATCCGAGAAACTGAGTTATATGAAACAGAATGTGGCAACAAGATTGGAGGAAGACTCATTAACAATCTGCTATATGCAGATGATACAACCTTGCTTGCTAAAAGCAAAGAGGCCTTAAAATACTCATGAAAATCAAAGACCACAATATTCAGTAGTGGTTGTACCTCGATGTAAAGAAGACAAACATCTTCACTCATTTCTAACACCAATTAATAAGATCATGATAGAAGGAGAAAAGATAGAACTTGTCAAAGATTTCATTTTGCTTGAATTCAGTATCAACACTTATGGAAGCAGAAGTGAAGAAATCAAATGGCATACTGAATTAAGCAAATCTTCTGTACAGGGTATTTTTGAAGTGTTCAAAGCAAAGATGTCATTTTGAAGACTAAGGTGTGCCTGATCCAAGCCGTAGTATTTCCAATACTTCATATGCATGTGAAAGTTGGAATTTGAATATGGAATACCATAGAAGAATTGATGCATTTGAGGTATAGTGTTGGAGGAGAATATTAGAAATACAATGGGCTGCTAAAACAAACAAATCTGTGTTGGAAGATGTACAGCCATGCATTGTCTCTCATTCTTTGAACAAATTATCAGGATGGACTAGTCCCTGGAAAAGGACATCATACTTGGTAAAGTGGAGGGCCCGCCAAAAAGAAGACCCCTACAAGATGGATTGGCACAGCAATGGGCTCAAGCATAACAACATTTGTGAGGATGGTGCAGGACTAGGAAGTGTTTTGTTCTGTTGTGAATACCTTTGCTTTTGTCAGAACTGACTCAATGACACCTAACAACAACAGGGATGGGAGGGAAAGGGAGAGAAAACTCATTAATTAGAAGGTGATGTGTATTAACACGGGTGGAGGGAAATGCAATATACAATAAGGGAGATGTTAGCACAACATGACCCAAAAAAAAGTCAGACACTGGGAGGTACACAAGAATAAAAGTCAACAGTGGTAAATAATATTGCATTTACAATTCTGTGATAACAGTAACAACAAAACATAACCTATGAGTGGATACGTGGGTAGATATGTACGTTGAACAGGTGTAGCATGGTAAATTGGAATACACCACAAGCATATTTAAGTTTAGCTGAAGACATTTCTACATATGTATTTGTATTGCTGCAACTGTATCCATGTATGAGTGGAGCACACAGGGGACAAAGTCATGGTAATTTCTTAGCCATAACTAATCACCTTGAGGGACTGAATCACAAGGTTTGGAAGTTTAGGAATATAGTTTCATGGAACATCTAGGTAAAATATCATAGCATAATCCACAAAAACAATGTTTTACATTCTACAATGGTGAGTAGTTACAAGAGTTTTAAAATCTTGTGAGTGTCCACCTAAAATGCAACTATTGCTCTCTCCCTGTCTGGAACAAAGAAGAGA
>NW_006408695.1:1216714-1218405 GCF_000296735.1 Chrysochloris asiatica | reverse complement strand
AAACCACAATAAAAAATATATTTCTAAATGTTGTAGTTTAAAATTAACAGCAATATTTTGCATAGCAAATGTGTATAGTTTAATGTATACATTTTCTTTTTTTGTGTGATTTTTGATCAGGTCAGTTGAATGTGCATTTCTCTGTCACATTTCCAGCTTCTTAGGAATTAAATTTCTTCACAACACACAAATACCACCTTTCATTTTTTTGGTTCTTTCTTCAGATTATTGAAGGGAGTTTGAATTCAGGTTGTTCAGATTCGTATTATTGCAGGAGGCTCTCAATAAAATACAATTTCCAAATGTTTACAATTGAGCCTAAGTGCCCTCAGCCTATATAAGCTGCTTATGGCTGGTTAGGACTGCAGCCATGCTCCTAGGAAGGCTGACTGCTGACCATCTTGATTGTAGAACTTATTTGCTTCATGTTCTGCACAATGTAGGATGGATGACCTCAAGGTGAATACACATTTCTTTCAATGTTTATTATCAAGCTATCATTTAAAAACATTTTCCTCATTAAAATATTAAATGTACTTCTTTTATAGGAAAAAGGAAAGGTCAGCAATACTTTCCCCTCACTTTCTGCACATTTCTTACCTCCTTCATATATTCAGGTTACAGAGGAAGAATTGTCATCTCTCTTCTCTAAATCACACTACAAAGAGCCAGAAATAATGGTGTTTTCTGCTTGAGTGAAAACCAATCATTTATCTGGACGCCTATGAAAGGACTTAATTTGCTCAACTAGTCAGTATTCTGCCTCCGTTAAAAGATCCCAGATGCACACTTGGAATTTTCTTTTAACTCACGTTTTTCCCCTTACTCCCCCCAACCACCCCATCTCCTCAAGCTTTCGAAAGAAAGAACTGCCTGCCAATCCCTCCTGTTCACACCCCTTCACCTCCTTTAGGCTATTATTCTGTGTTCTAGTTACCACCAGTGCTGTATCTCAAACCCAAAGGCTCCCCATTTGCCTAAAATAAATAATAAGCAGAGGGAACAGAAAACTAGTTTGTTTTTGCCACCTTTTCTGACAGCATGAGGTAATGCTGACCTATTCAGCAAATTCTGCAACTGGCTGACAGATATTTAGAGAATCTCAGTGGTGTGAGATGAGAAATGTCCCAGCTAGGCCTGGCAGCAGAGTCCAAACTAATACACAAGGGGCTTTTTAAAGACACAGTGGGAAGAATGTTTAATGTTTCCATTCAGAGGGGGATTTAACTGCCCATTGACTAACCACCTAGACGTTTTTTTATGCTTGGAACTAGAATGTGTCTTTTCTTCTCTTGATCCTGTTCAGAGAGTACAACATTCTGTACTCTCTGAACAGGATCAATACTATTAAACATTAGTTTATTTTATTGGCACTTTTTATTTTCTAGCCAGAATTGAAAGAAAAAGAAAGAGGATAAGCACAAAAGATATTAAAAGAGTACATCTAGATTAAATATGAGGGGGCTTAAAGCAATTCAGAGAAAATAGAACTAAAAGATAAAACATTTCCATGAACTTTTTGAAGCCCTCTCATAGTATTCTGTTACCAAGATTGACTGGTAATTTATAATCTATCTACCACTTCATAGAATTATTTTGTAAAGCTCCCCTCCCAATCAATATATTTGACAAATAAATAACATTTATATATATATATATATTTTTTAATTTAAGGTTTTTATTGTGGATTG
>NW_006408695.1:1210964-1213703 GCF_000296735.1 Chrysochloris asiatica | reverse complement strand
TCCACCCGATCCGCCATCTTGTTTGTTCCCCCTCAACATTTTTGTATTTATAGAATCAAGGAAGATAATGAAGAAACACATAAGGAGATAACCACCTAAAACAATATATTATATAAATTTTTATACACAAATTTTACATCTTCTTCACTCTCAGCAAGCAAGGTTGTGTCATCTGCATATCACAGGTTGTTAATGAGTCTGCCTCCAATCCTGATGCCACGTTTTTCCTCTTATAATACAGTTTCTTGGATTATTTGCTCAGCATACAGGTTGAATACGTATGAAAGAATACAACCCTATCTCACACCTTTCCTAATTTTAAACCACTCAGTGGTCCTGTGTTCTGTTTGAACAACTGGCTCTTGGTCTATGGACAGATTCCTCGTGAGTGTTCACAAATAAGTGTTCTGGAATACTCATACTTCACAATGTTGTCCATAGTTTGTCATGATCCATACAATCGAAAGGCTTTGCAAAGCCAATAAAGCACAAGTAAACATCTTTATAATAGTCTCTGCTTTAAGCCAAGATCCATCTGATGTCAGTAATATATCCCTTGTTTCATATCCTCTTCTGAATCTGACTTGAACCTCCTGAAGTTGTCTGTCAATGTATGGTTGTAGCCATTTCTGTATTATTATCATTATTTTTGTAAGTTTTTATTGTGAGGTTTACATGAGAGAACATCAGCTTTACACTCATCCCATCAGATTTTGTTTCATGGCAATGATTACAATCCCCTCCATGTATCATCATATAACCCCAAAGGGTACACCACACAGGTCTTCCCCCCTCCCCCCTCCGGCCACCAGCACACAGCCCCTTTCCTGTTCAGTGTCCTCAGCTGCCCCATCTGTCCATGTGATCATCTCTGTCTACATCTCTGGTATCACTGCCTCTTTGGGTAGGGTCCCGCTCTCCATTCTTCTCACTTAATGGTCCCAGGGACCTCCGCTCCTGGACTGCAAAATCAATCACTCGCCTCCTTTTGTCAAAAAAACATTTACCTCTATATTTCCTAGCCTCACAGTCAGTCCTGATGGCAATTATACACTATTGTACCACAAGTGTCTTATCCCCATTTCGTTTCGCCGGCCCGGTCCCAACAGATTGGAAATCATTCAGTGGTGATTCTACCTACCTCTGCCTCGTTTGGAACTAGGCTCCTTCTTGAAAGCTTGTAAGCCAGTCACTTCTTGCCTTTGTAGGCCCTCCCATTTTGGGTAGCCAATGTCTATGTTGCCTACCCATCCTTGTCATCCCTGTGTACCGAGGGGGTGGGAGTAATCTTGCTATAAAGATTTGTTCCATTTTTTGAACTACTACATCCATAAGTATAGGTAAAGTTCATCAAATTGTAGCAGGTTACTCTTTTTCCCCCCTTTTCTTTCTTCTTCTAGTTGAATTCTGATCATCCAGCCAATGAAGCCAGGTCAAGTGGGTACTATCTTTAAGTATGGATGTTCTTGTGCATGTCTCCTCACTTCATATCAGATGGACATTTCACTCTGCACTCTAGTCCTCTGTGGCCATGTCACTGCCTCTGGGCCCAGGAGTCCCCGGGTCTTGCTGTACTGCTGGCCTTCCAGGTCTCCACCCGAGTTCATGGGGGTCTATTGAATGTAGTCGGGCTCAGCCTGCAACTTCATTGCTGTTTTTTCCCCCTCTTCCCTTATCGGTGACCAACGTGGTCACCAGCCAGACCACATGCCTGCTCATGTATTCCCCTTGAGTCTAAGTCTTGGAAGGGGGTTTGTTCTGAGGGGTCCCGACCACTTGGCTTGATGGCTCCTAGGCAAACAGCTTACTTGTTCTTGTAGTAATCAGTCAGACTGCCATTATTGCTTCAGATTTTTCCTACCAGTCTCTTTCACACAGTATCTTCTGTTCTTCTAGCCACTCCAGGCTGGTCTACTCACCTTTTCCAGTGGAAATTTCCTACCTCACTCAGTTCTGGATTCCACCTATGCTCTTGTGCACTGTAAAGTCTCCACAGGAAGCCTCTTTCACTGGGCAACTTCTAGCCCCTTTTAGGTATTCCAATCAGTTATAGGCTGAAGACGGACTTACAAGCTTTCTGTAGTGATGATTCTGGTTATTCCTTTCTCCCCACCTCAAGTGCCTATTTTACAGTGGTAGGCAAGGGAAACCAAGATTCAAAAGACAGCCAAACATCTTAACATTATTCCCCCTTTTTACCCCTTAAAACCGTGCCTCAAACCCTGGATCCCAATGGCTCCAAGGTTGTGCATACATCATTTACCTCTGTCCCATTTAGCCCATGCGAACCTGCCTAACAGTTCTCCATCAGCCTTGTTCTTCCATTCCCCTTCCCCTTCTTGTGTATTTCCCACCACTGCACCCAAGCTATCCTGTATCTATTCCTTGCCCTGTGCTCTATCTACCACTTCCTCCCTCCCCTCCTCTCATCCATACATCCAGGTGATTAGTAAATATATATATTATTTTCCTCCCTTTTAATGTGGGTTCTTTCTCTTTTTTACAATAATGGTCCTATGCAGTATTTCTCCTTTTGTGACTAATTTTACTCAACATAATGTCTTCAAAGTTCATCCATGTTATGTGGTGGCTTTCAGCTTCTTTCTTATTCTTCAAGGTAGCATACTATTCCATTGTGTGTTTGTATCACAGTTTGTTTATCCATTCTTCAATTGGTGGCCACTTAGGCTGTCTCCATCTTTTTGCTATTGTAAATAGTGCTGCTATGAACATTGGTGT
>NW_006408695.1:1189325-1210700 GCF_000296735.1 Chrysochloris asiatica | reverse complement strand
TCTGATGTGTCATTGCAAAAGATTTTCCCCATTCTGTGGAGTCCCTTTTTACTCTTTTAGTGAAGTCTTTTGATGCACATAAGTATTTAATTTTTAGTATGTCCCACTCATCTATTTTATCTACCTTTGTTTGTGTACTTCTCAAAATGCTTTGTTGTCTGTGTATTCCCTGTATTAGAACCCTCACACTTGTCCCTATTTTTTCATTGATTGCTTTCATAATTTTGGGATTCACATTTAGGTCTTTAATCCATGCTGAGTTGGTTTTTGTATAGGGCGTGAGGTAAAGGTCTTGTTTCAATCTTTTGCATATCGCTTTCCAGTTCTGCCAGCACCATCTGTTAAGGAGACTATCTTCCCTCCATGTAACATGCCTAGGCACTTTGTCGAAAATCAGTTGGCTATATGTGGATGGATTAATTTCTGGAGTCTTGATTCTGTTCCACTGATCAATGTATCTTACATTGTACCAGTACCAGGCTGTTTTGCCCACTGTAGCCATGTAGTAGATTTTGAAATCGGGGAGTGAGAGGCCTCCAACCTTCTTCTTGAGCAGTGCTTTGCTTATCCTGGGTGTTCTTCCTTTCCATATAAAGTATGTAATTGTTTTTTCCACCTCTGAAGAATGTCGCTGGAATCTGGATTGGGATTGCATCATATGTGCATATTGCTTTGGGTAATATTGATATTCTCACAATGCTGAGTTTTCCTAATCAGGAACATGGCATGTTCTTCCACTTTTTTAAGCCCCTTTTGGTTTCTTGTAGTAGTGTTTTGTAATTGTCTTTCTATAGATCCTTTGTTTCTCTGGTTACGTTTATTCCTAAATATTTCATCCTTTGGGCAGCTATCGTAAATGGTATTTCTTTCCTAATGTCTTTTTCAGTGCTGTCATTTTTTCTATAGAGGAATTGAACTGATTTCTGTATGTGGATTTTATACCTTGCCACTTTTCTGAATCTTCCAATAATTTCTAGTAGCTTTTTTTTACTGAGTCTTTGGGTTTTCTATGTATAAGATCATATCATCTGCAAATAGAAAGAGTTTCAGTTCCTCTTTGCTAATTTGGATGCCTTTAATAGCCCTATCTTGCCGTATAGCTATGGCTAATACTTCCAAAACAATATTGAAAAGAAGTGGTGACAAGGGACACCCTTGTCTGGTTCCCATTCGCAGAGAGAAGGATTTCAGTTTCTCTCCATTGAGAGTGATGTAGGCTGTTGGTTTTGTATAAATGTGTTTGCTTATGTTGAGGAATTTCCCTTTAAATCCTACTTTGTTGAGTGTTTTTATCAGGAATGGATGCTGGATTTTGTCAAATGCCTTTTCTGCATCAATCGATATGATCATGTGGATCTTTTCCTTTTTCTTATTTATGTGGTGGATTACATTGGTTGTTTTATAATGTTGAACCATCCTTGCATCCGTTTTATGAAAACCATTTGGTCGTGATGTATTATCTTTTTGATGTGCTGCTGGATTTTGTTGGCTAGGATTTTGTTGAGAATTTTTGAGTCTATGTTCATGAGGGATATTGGTCTGTAGTTTTCTTTCTTAATGGTGTCCTTCCCTGATTTTGGTGTGAGGGTTATGCTTGCTTCATAAAAAATATTAGGAAGTTTTCCATCCTCTTCTATATTCTGGAATAATTTGAATAGAATTGGTGACAGCTCTTCCCTGAATGTTTGGTAGAACTCACCAATGAAGCCGCGTGGGCCAGGACTTCTTTTAGTTAGGAGACTTTTGATGACCTGATCAATTTATTCTTTTGTCATGGGTCTGTTCAAGTTTTCTACTTCACTATGTGTTAATTTTGGTAGGTTGTGTTTTTCTAAAAATATATCCATCTCTTCTAAGTTTTCGAATTTGTTGGAGTACAAGTCTTACTAATATTCTGTTATTATCCTTTTGATTTCATTTGGTTCAATTGTGACATTGCCTGTGTGGTTTCTAATGAGAGTTATTCATGTTTTCTCCCTCTTTTCTTTGGTTAGGTTTGCCAATGGTTTGTCAATTTTATTAATCCTTTCAAAGAAACAGCTTCTTGTCCTGTTGATTCTTTCTATAGTTGTTTGTTGTTTTTTTTTCTGTTTTCCATCTCATTTATTTCTGCTCTTTATTATTTTTTTCTTTTGGTGATTGTAGGTTCCCTATGTTGGTCAGTTTCTAATTGCTGGAGATGTTGTGTTAATGTATAAAATTTGATTCATCTTTTTGGATGTGCACATTTACTGCAATAAATTGTCCTCTCAGAACCACTTTCGCAGTGTCCCAAAGATTTGGTATGTTGTGTTTTCATTCTTGTTTGTTTCTTGGAACTTTATGAATTCACATTTAATTTCTTCTTTCACTCAGTTGCTTTTCAGCAGGGTGTTGTTCAGTTTCCATGTATTCAACTTTATTTCCTTAGTCTTCTTGTTGGTGATTTCTAGTTTTATAGCATCGTGGTCTGAAAAGGTGCTCTGTAGAATTTTGATGTTTGTAAATTTATGGAAGCTTGCTTTGTGACCTAACACATGGTTAATTCTGCAGAATGTTCCATGTGCACCAGAGAAGAGAGTATATTGGGTTGAGTCAAGTTGTTTGATTGTGCTGTTTAGTTCCTCTGTAACTTTGTCGAGTTTCTTTCTGGTTCTTCTGACCCTTTGCGAAAGTGGAGTACTAAAATTTCCTCCTATAATTGTAGATTTATCTATTTCTTTCTTCAATTCTAGTATGGTTTGTTTCAGATATTTTGGTGCTTTTTCATTGGTTGCATAGATGTTTATTATGGTTATGTCTCTTGCTCAATTGACCCTTTGATCATGAGATAGTGTCTTTGTTTATCTTTTATGCTGGTTTTTGTCTTAAAGTTTACTTTAGCAGAGATTAGAATTGCCACTCCTGCTTGTTTATTGTTGCTGTTAGCTTGGTTAATTTTTTCCATTCTTTACTTTTAGTCTGTTTTTGTTTTTGTGTGTAAGGTGTGTCTCTTGCAGGCAGCATATTGAAGGGTCTTGTTTTCTTATCTAATCTACCACTCTCTGTCTCTTGACTGGTACATTCAATCCATTGACATTCAATGTAGTTATCAACAGGTAGGAATTAACTACTGCCATTATATTAATTTTTTGGTAGTGCTGTTTGTTGCTTTGCTCTGCATGCCTTCTTGTGCTCAGTTTGTGCTTTTTGTGCTCAGTTTGTGCTTTTTGTGCTATTTCTTCTTGGCTTCTTCTTGGTTTTTATGTTTGCTTGTTCTTCTTGGAAGTTCATTTTCATGTTAAGTTGTAAAGTATTAACTTTGTTTAGGGTTACCTTATAGTATATTAAATTTTCTCTCCATTTAAGAGAATTTATTGTATTCTGTAATCTGCCTGATATCCTCACCACTTGGATCTCTGTTCCTACATTAATCTTTCTTTAACATTAATGTTATTTTGATCTTCAGTTGATCTCCCAGCTCCTTTGAATTCATTGTTGTAGTTTTGTTCTGATCTGGACTTTGCTATCTGTTGACTCAGTACCAGGTGGTGTTGCCACACCTGGCAATCTCTTTTTTTTGTCTGTTCTTGTTGGTTTTCAGTCCAAAGAACTCCCTTTAGGTTGTTTTGAAGTGCTGGATTGGTTTTGATAAAATCTCTTAGATTCTGTTTATCCTGGAATGTTTTGATTGCACCATTGTATTTGATTGATAGTTTTGCTGGATAGATGTTTTCTTGGTTGGGAGCTTTTTTTTTATTTTAGGGTTTTGTATATGTCTCCCCATTGCCTTCTTGCCTGCATGGTTTCTGTTGATAAGTCAGAGCTTAATCTGATTTGCTTGCCTTTGTAAGTGACACTTCTCTTCTCCCTTGCTGCTTTTAGAATCCTCTCCTTGTCTTTAATTTTTGAGAGCTTGATTATTATATGTATTGGTGACTTTCTTTTGGGGGCTATCCTTCCTTGGGTGCATTCAGCTTCTTGAATGTTTATCTTCTTATCTTTCAAGATGTTGGGGAAATTTTCTTCCAGAAGCTCTTCAACTATCTCCTCTGTGGACGTCTCTGATTCTTCCTGCTCTGAATGCCAACAGTTCTTAAGTTGTTCCTCTTCAAGTTATCCAGCATAAGTGTTAGACTCTCTTCAGATTTTCTTTAATCCTTTTTTCTGCTTGCTCTTCTATCTTAGCAGTATTGAGAGATTTGGCTTCAAGCTTGCTAGTTCTGGCTTCCATCTCTTCTATTCTGCTCCTTTCCCCTTTTAGTGTATTGTCCATTTCTAATATTTTATTATTCATCATCTGGACCTCTTTTTGCAGGTTTTGAATTGTTTCCATTGTTATATCAATCTTGTTTGATTTCTCTTGTAGTACTTTCCTGACTTCTTCCTTGTTTTCCACCACCCCTTTTCAGATCATTTGAATTTGTTTCCATATCATTCTCTTGAATTCTTTTTCAGGCAAATCCAAAACCTACTCTTTCTCTTCTGGGGAGCCTTTGTCTATCTCCAGTGCATTTGTCTCAGTTACTCTTTTCTGTTTTTGGACATTTTTTAGATCATTTGCTGTGTTTGAGGTCTTTTGTTTGTCATTTCCAGTAGTTATGTGTTTTTTAAA
The DNA here is from genome assembly GCF_000296735.1 of Chrysochloris asiatica. Classification (NCBI taxonomy): domain Eukaryota; kingdom Metazoa; phylum Chordata; class Mammalia; order Afrosoricida; family Chrysochloridae; genus Chrysochloris; species Chrysochloris asiatica. The sequence goes on along the minus strand of NW_006408695.1, from coordinate 1,206,127 downwards.
ATGACTATATGGATGTTTGTTGTTGTGTTATTATGCTTACTGGGTGTCTCCTGGTGTATATGATCAGGAGATAGGCTTCCCTTTTCACTTATAATGCTTAGCAGCTGGTTTTGGCTCTTGTCTCAATGGTGGACTATTATAGGGTATGCTTGTAGCTTGGCTATTTGGCCACGATTGCTGTATCTTCTTTGGTAACATAGGGCGAAAAAGCTCCCACCTCCAGAAAAAATATGTGATCAAAAGGAACAAAATGCAGAGAGAATAACAACCACTTTGAAACAAAAATAAAACTGTGCCCTACTGTCCAGTTGCCTTGCAACACAGGTAGTATATATGCATGGTAGAATCCTCCAGCAGTGGTGGGGTGTCCACTTGCTCAGGCCCCTCCTCTAGTCACCAACATGGAGGTGCGTGGATAGATATTGAGAATTTAATGGGAGAAAGATTGTCCACTATTTTTGTCTCTGAAAGTCAGTTAGGTATCTGCGTGTCCACAGCATAATTCTCGAGATAGTTGAGTCCTTTTATGTTGCAGTTTTACAGATTGTTCTATGGTTTGTCTGTCAGGCCTGAAGTGCCTGCTTTTTTCTTGCTATATAGTCTTGTGTAAAGGTCCTGCACAAGGAGCTCTGGTAGTGCAGCGGTCATGAATTGGACTGTGAGCCACATGGTCAGCAGCCCGAAACCACCAGCCATTCTGAGGGAGAAAGACGAGGCAGTCCGCTCACGCAAAGACCCACAGAGAGTCAGAACTGACTCTACAGCACACAGCCACCAAGGTTCCCACACAAGTCAATTTTAGGGCTGCATCCCCGAGGCTGATGTCATAAGTAGCTGTCAAGCTCTTTCTCTCTGTACCATGAGAACACTGTGGGGTCAATGCTGGACTTTTTTTTTTTTTTGGGGGGGGGCGGGTGGGGGGGGGTATGTGCAACCACCCACCTGAAGGCGTGTGGGCTAGGCAAAGAAGGCTAGAGAGGGAAGAGGAGGAAAAAAAATGTGTGGAATCTCCTGCACCTCCTTTTGCAAATTTCCCTGTTCTTTTAGCGCCGGTTCCCTGTGCCGGTCTTGCTGTAGTCCTGTTCTCTAAACTCTACCTGGCAGTGTGGCTGCAGAGGGAGTCCCATCTCCAGATTCTTAACTTGCAGTATTTTCCTTTATATCATTATTTTTTCACTTGCACATGCGGGAAACTGATGTCCTGGATGTACATCCACAGCTCTGGTGTTGTTCTGTGAGGGCTGCTTCTGTCAGTTTTCAATCCCTCCCACACGGAGCCTTCCCTACCTGGCTTTCTCTGTTGCTGCTCAAACCGTAAGTCCCCATTTCTGTATTACTTTTAGTAAAATTTTACTCTCATGGGATATCAAAGATATTGTCCGATGATTTCCACATTCCATTGAGTCACCTCTCTTTGGAATGGGCATAAATATGGATCTCTTCCAGTCAGTTGGCCAGATAGTTGTCTTCCATATTTCTTGGCATAGATGAGTGAGTGCCTCCAGTGCTGCCTCACTTTGTTGAAAGACTTCAGTTTATAGTCCATCAATACCTGGTGACTTGTTCTTTGTCAATTTCTTCACTGCACCTTGGACTTCTTTTTTAAGAATTGTTCACTCTTGATCATATGCTACCGCTTACATACCTCTTAAAATACTTACTGATGAAGATCAAAGACCACAGCCTTCAGTTTGGATTGCATCTCAATGTAAAGGAAACAATAATCCTTACCACTGGACCAATAAACAGCATTCTTTTCAATGGAGAAAAGATTGAAATTGTCAAGTACTTCATTTTTCTTGGCTCAATTATCAACATTCATGGAAACAGCAGTCAAGAAATCAAATTATGTATTGCATTAGGCAAATCTGCTGCACAAGACCTTTTTTAAAGTGTTGAAGAGCAAAGATGTCAGCTGGGATGTAAGGTGTACCTGACCCAAGCCATGGTATTTTCAATAGACTCACATGCATGTGAAAACTGGACAGTGAATAAGGAAGACCATAGAATAATTGATGTGTTTGAGCTATGGTGTTGCAGGAGAATATAGAAAGTACCACAGGCTTCCAAAAATAACAAACTGATCTGTGTTGGAAGAAGTGCAGCCAGAGTGCTCCTTGGAGGCCAGGATGACCAAATTTCATCTCTCATACTTTGGACATATTGTCAAGAGGGACCAGTCACTGGTGAAAGATATTTTGGTAAGGTGGAGGGTCAGAAAAAAAAGAGGAAGACCCCCAGTGAGATGGATTGACAAAGTGGCAGCATCAATGGGCTCAAGTGTGGCAACAGTTGTGAAGTTGTCCCATGACCAGACAGTCTTTCGTTCTGTTGTGCATAGTGTCAGTACCAACTCTATGGCAACTAACAACAACATGTACACATATGCATATAAATAGATGTGTAACTATATATATGAATGTATATCACATATTTTATATTTATGCACACAAAGGTAAGCCAAAAAGTATTAGTACAGAATTATAGACATCTTTAGTAAAAATATCAAAATGTGAAGCTATTCATATCTTCCATCTAAGTCTATACACATACACTTTCCTAAAGAATTCTATAATCTTCTATTTACAGTAAGAAGCCCAGGTAGCATAATGGAAAAAAAAAAAATCTAAAGAATGGCTATGGATCATGCGGAACAACATGAAGAGAAACAACTTACAGATGAACAGAATTCCAGAGCAGGCAGAGACAAAGAAAAACACAGAAAAGATAGTCAAAGAGATACTGGAAGAGAATTTCTCTAACATTATGAAGGCAAGAAGATGAGCATTCAAATAGATGAATGAACTCCAAAAAGGATAGACCCCAAAAGAAAATCACCAAGATATATCATAATCATACTCTTCAAAATCTAAGACAAGGAAACAATACTGAAAGTAGCTCAGAAAAAATTAAGTTACCTACAAAGGAGAACCAATAAGATTAAGATCTGATTTCTCAGCAGAAACCATGCAAATAAGAAGACAATGGGGTGATGTATATAAAACTCTGAAAGACTGAAAACGAAGAAACATATAGCCAGAAAAACTGTCTCTCAAATACGATGGTGAAATTAGAACATTTCCTGATAAACAGAAATTAACTTATAACAACCAGATAAAATTTACAAAACAAAACAAAAAACTAAAGGGAATCCTTTATCAACAACAGCAGACAACAACCAGAGATTGACTTACAAGGAAACACTAACCAGAATTCAATCCAGATATAGAAGTATCCAAACTAAAACAAACCTACAAAACTGAAAATAGGAAATCAGGGATACCAATTTATAATCAAGACAACTTCAAACAAAAAGAAGGAAAAGCATAGCTACAGAATTTGAAGTAGATTTCAAGTCAGTACCGACTCATAGCAGCCCTATGCCAACAGAACGAAACACTGCCCGATTCTGGATAAACCTCACAATTGTGCCACTAGACTGTTTTAAATTAGGGAATAAATTAATAAGTTACAGAATAACGTCAAAGAAAATTAATATACCTTTACATCAAATCTAGAAAGGAACACCTTGATGTTTTGTAAATATTAAAGCAATATCAGTGAAGAAAATGTACAAACAAAATGAATGCAGTACAGAAAATAAGTGGAACAAAGAAAAGAGCAGCAACACAAAAAGGTATACAGAAAAATGACGGCAGTGACTTAATACCTATCAATAATTACTCTAAACATCGAAAGATTACATATACCAGTCAAGAGACAGATAAGCTGAATGGATGAGAAACAAACAGGACCCTTCAATATGTTGTCTACAAGACACACAACTTACACACAAAGATAGAAATAGTTTAAAACTCAAAGGATGGAAAAAATGTATTGCGGTAATGACAATAAAAATTAAGCATAGGCAATATTAATTTTTGGTAAACTAGACATTAAGGTTAAAAAACAGCATAAAAGACAAATAAAGACATTATCTCATTATTAAAGTTCCAATTGACTAAGAGGACATAACCATAATATATATCTATGCTCCCAATGAAAAAGTCTCAAAATAAAAAAATCAAACTCTAAAATAATTGAAGAAAGAAATAGACAATGCTACAGTAACCATAGGATATTTTAATACACCACTTTCAATGAAGGACACAAGTAGAAAGACATTCAACAAAGACACAGAACTAAACAACACAATCAACAAACTTGTTCTCATAGATTTATAGAGCATGTAACCCCAAACCAGCACAATACACATTATTTTCAGTGTGCATGGAACATTCTCCAGAACAGACCATATGTTATGCCACAATAAATTTGAAAATGCAAAAAATATTACAAATAATTTTTTTTCAGATCACAATGCTATAAAAGTAGACATCAACAACAAGTAGATAAAGGAAGCAAAATCATATACATGAAAATTGAATAACGCTCTGCTTAAAATCTATTGGATAACACAACAAATAAAAATGAAATTTAAAATATCCTGAGTCAAATGAAAATGAAAGCACAACATGCCAAAACCCTTGGGGCACAGCAAAAGCAGTGCTTAGAGGGCAATTTATAACACTGAATGTTAACAGCCAAATAGAAGAAAGAGCTAAAATCAACATCTTAACACAACATCTCCACAAGTTAGAAGAAGAGCAGCAAATTAAGCCTACAGCTACAAGAAGAAAAGAAATTACAAATGTTGTTGTTAAGTGCCATCAACTTGGTTCGTATTTATAGCAACTCTGAATTTTCAAGGAGAAGCTGGTGGGTTTGTGCCGGGGATTGGCCTCGACACAGGAACTTGGTTCATGAGGAGGGGATACCTGACGGCAATAGGGATAGCAAAAGAGACACAGAGACGCAAAGAGAGAGACAAAGAGACACCCCAAAACCAGAGTGGATGCATCACCGGTGGGCAGACATTGGACCACAAGCATCATGGCCTCTGCAGGCAGCAATGCACTGCTCTGCAAACTGTCCTGCCTGCCCTCCAAGCTGTAATGCACACCTGGGTCGGTCTGCACCTCTGTTTTATTTAGGGAGGTATTTTACACAAAGCTGGGCGGGACTAAGACAAGGTACAGCTATCAATCTTACTTTTCCAGACATTCAGGCAGCTTTACATAGTACTTCGCAGGTTCCACTGCAACTAGGTTTCTCAAGCTTAATTAACATACCTTTTAGCACCTAGCCTCAAATGGGGGGAGGAAAAGGAGGATTGAGAGGATTCCTATTGTGTCGGCTGCCCAGCCCAGGTTCTTCAGGAAAAGAGGGCCTGGGTGAATGGGCTGCACCTGGAAACACTTTAGAGAGGGCATTCCTGTTGTCCTTGGAATAGAGACCGGGGAGCCACCCAATTTACTTTGAATGCATTCTCTGAGGGAAGAACTTTGCCTGTTTGGAATTTTACTGTCTTGGCTTTTAGGCCTCGGCTTTAGGAGGCTTTTATCTTTATCTGTGGATACTAAGGGCTCATGTCTGGAATTACTAATAAACATAGCTGAATACTAAGATGAAAAACCGTTTGTCATATATATCAGGTGGCTAGAGTCTGTTCCTCAGAGCCTGCGGCCTGTATGGTCTGCAACACTCGGGCCCATAGGGCCTCAAACCCCTGACCAGGTCTGCACGGTCTGCAACAGGTTTGAATGGCTTATCTTTTGGTTTGCTGTCCAGTGCTGATCCTAGAGTGCCACACTAAGAGTCTAATAAATATTAGAGCAGAAATAAATGAATCAGAAAACAAAAACAATACAATCAACAAGACAAGAAGTTGATCCTTTGAAATGATTAATAAAATTGACAAACTATTGGCAATTCTAACAAAAGAAGGGAACGTGTAAATAATATGCATAAGAAATGATAGGGGTGATATCACAGTAGAAACAATGGAAATAAAATAGATAATAACAGAATACTTTGAAGAATTGTACTCCACAGATTTGAAAATACAGAAGAAATGGATAATTTGTAAAAAAATTCATGTTTTCTAGTCTACTCTGTGTTAGTTTTGAACAGACATATAAAAAAAGAAGAAATTGATTAGATAATTTAAAAACTACTAACAAAAAAATGTGTGGGCACAGATGGTTTTATTTGTAAGTACTACCAAACATTCAGAGAAGAGCTGGCACCAATTTCATTCAAATTATTTTAGAACATAGAGGTGGTGGTTTATGTGCCATGGAGTCGGTTCTGACTTATAACGACCTTGTACAGGGTTTCCAAGGCTGTAAATCTTTACGGGAGCAGAAAGCTTCATCTTTCTCCCATGGAACAGCTGGTAGTTTTGAACATAATACAGGATGGGAAACTCCCGAATACATTTTTATGAAGCAAGCATAACCCTCGTACCACAAGCAAGTGAAGACATCACTGAAAAAGAAAATTATATACCAATATCCTCATGAACATAGTAGAAAAATTCCCAACAAAATCCTACTCAAGAGAACTCAACAATGTATCAAAAAAATGGTGCATCATGAGCAACTGGGATTCATATCAGAAGGCAAAGATGGTTCAATATCAGAAAAAAAAAATCAACATAATTTACCAAAAGTGATCAAAAGCAAAGATGTCACTTTGAGGTCTAAGGTGTGCCTCCAAGCAGTGGTATTTTCAATAAACTCATATGCATATGAAAGTTGGACAGTGAGTAACGAAGATCACTGAAGAATTGATGCATTTGAGTTATGGTGTTGGAGAAGAATATTAAAAGTACCATTACTTTTGGACTGCCAAAAGAACAAACCAATCTGTGTTCAAAGAAGTACAGCTAGAACGTATCTTGGAAACCAGGACTGTCAGATTTCGTCTCTCATATTTATGATATATTATCATGAAGGTCCAGTCCCTGACAAAAAGTATCATATTTGGTAAAGTGAAGTGTCAGATAAAAAGCGGAAGACTCCCAACATGATGGATTGGCACAATGGCAGCAGCAATAGGCTCAAACATGGCAACTGTTGTGAAGTTGGTGGATTACTGGGCAGTGTTTCATTCTGTTGTGTGTAGGCTTGCTATGAGTTGGTACTAACTCTATGGCACCTAACAACAACAACAACAACAACAAAGAGACGAATGAGCAGAAGCATTGTTGTGTTGGAGAAGGACCTTCTGGTGAAGTTTTCTTTCTCAAAAGTCTGAAGTTCTGGCTAACTTTCTCAAAAGTCTCTTACAATAAGCTGATGTTCTTGGCCCTTTAGAAAATCAAAAAGCAAAATTCATTGAATATCCCAACGTAATTTTGGCAAGACTTTTGCTCTTAACCAGTCTGCTTTTGCTTTGATTGAATCACTGCCTTGTCTTGGTATCCATTGTTACGATAGCGCTTCATCTTCAAGATCATACTGTTAAAATCATGTTTTATTCCCTGATACAATTGTTATAGAAATGCTTTAGGACCTTAAACTCATTTGTTTAAAATTTCCTATGAAGGATATGCTCTGCAGATGATATGGGTGCAATCTTTGGAACCCATAAAGCAGAAAGTTTGTACAACTTTAATTTTTCAGTCATAATTGTGTAAGGTGAATCAGTGAGTTATCTTTGGCCTTATTCATAGCTTCTGATATTAATCCTCAGTCCTCTTCAATTAAGGCACAAATAAAACCAATTATTTCCTCAAAAACTGGGTTTCATCTTTAACATTATTTCTTCTTTTCTTAAAAGTGTCATCCATTTGTTTCTTTGGGGGTACTCTTCCCAGAGTCTTTTCATAAAGCTCCAATGCTTTCACCATTCTTTTACTCAAGCTTCATTAAATTCAATGTTTGTTCTTACTTGAATTTTAGCAAAATGCATGTTATTCTAATAGTAGCTCTTTTCAAATTGATGTTTTATGCTTCTTAGTGCCTCAAATTCTAACATGTTCAGACATGTTATATATAACAAGTTAGTATGAGCGTATTTTGAATTACACTGCCCCACCTGCACAATTGTTATGTTCAAGCCCATTGTTGTTTCCTCTCTGTCGATCCATCTTGTTGTGGTCTTACTCTTTTTTGCTAACCTGTCATTTTTCCAAGCATGATATCCTGCTCCAGGGACTGTGCCTTCCTGATGACCATTCAGAAGTGGTTGTCTCCTTTTTAGTCTGTCTTAGTCTGGAAGCTCCACTGAAACCTCTCCACCATAGATGACCCGATTGGTGTTTAAAATAACGGTGGCATAGCATCCAGCACGACAGCAGCTTACAAGCCACCAAAGTATGGCAAACTGACAGACAAGTGGTAAGACAGGACTCAGTATATAAACACATTTTAATTGTGTCTTAATAAATTTACAATTCAAATATTTGACATTATATGTAAATATTATTACAACAATATTCTTATATATGTCTTATGCAGTAGACTTTATAAAATATTTTGAATTGTATACAATAAAAAATCATCTAGCTCGAGTTATTTAAATTCCCCAGTAGTCTTCATTAAGGGGTGGAGCACTTTTTCTGCTAAAATCATCCTGTGGTCACCACCTAGACCATCCTAATGAAGGATAAGGTCCACCAGAGTACTTGAGTACAATCTTCCCTCTAACCCATTCATAGCCAAAAATTCATCCTTTTTTCATCTTTCACAGTTTTCTATTTGTTCATTCTAATCATCATTCTATGCTCCTCCTCTTTTCTTTTTCCTCTTCTTTGTGTGCTGCCCCAGGGCTTAGAGACACTACAAACAAAATCAAATCATAAAGAGATCACCTCACCGTCCAGTTTAGCAATCTTATTCATCACAACTTCTTCCATCCATCCTTTCCCATTCTCCCCTTTTCCATACTCTTCAAATTTAGTTCAAGGACAAAACCAACCTTGGCACAAGGTCATCAGCAACCTTTGTTTTCCTCACCCCTGCCCTTAGTAGTTTACCATTGCGCCTCCTCCACACCAACCTTTCCCAGTGTTTAGAGGCTTGTGAGAGGAGATTAAACTAATCCTGTCCTCCAGCACAATCACTAAGCAGTTCCTGAGTAAAGTCCAAAATTCCTGCTAAACAATAGAGCTGGGGAGAAAATTAATGTAACAATTGACACATTATAGCATTAGCTTTTCCAGGAAAATTCTTTCCTTTTTAATAATCCCATACAAAGTCAGGAGAAAGTATGAAGCATAAAATGCCTGTGGTGAGGGAGACTATAAAGACAATTAGTTTTCTTGTTCTTTTTCTTATTGCATATAAATTAAACAACTAAATATATTGGCACCATTGCACTTTTCTTTTAACTAGTTTAACTACCCTTTTCTTCATGAGATGGGAATGACTGTATAAATAGCCAGCATTTAAGTGGTTTTGGTTTGGTTCATTTGCTAATTAATACTTAGGATAGTAGAATTAGAAAGACTGTGAAGGAGTAAGGCAATTTCTGAGAGTTCTGCCTGCAGCATATTGACACTTTTCTTTGTAGCTTTTAAGAGACTCTGTAGTTTTTAAGAGACAAGATTAGTGGCAAAGTCATCACTGCAACTTTGGGAGCATACAGCAATCCTCTCTCTTCCATTCTGTTCCTACCTTGATATGACACACAACCACCACTAATTACCTTGGCTTAGGTAACACAGTGGCTCTGTACAATAAGCAGTGGATTGTGAACCACAAGGTAATCAATTCAAATCCACCAGTCATTTTGAGGAAGAAAGATGAGGTTTTCTGCTTGCTCAAAGATTTATAGCCTTAGGAACCATATACAGGGTCAATATGAGTCAGAACTGATTCAACAGCACTTAACAACAAACCTTGGTTTAATTGCCAAAAGTACATAAATTTCTCCAGCCAACAAGTCCTGATTTGATGTGCAGCATTTAAATCAGTATTTTGAATTCCTTTAGATTTTCCAGCACTAGGACTCCAACTTTTTTCCCTATGGAACTGATTTGAAATAAATTTTTGAATCTTAAAAGCTAAGGTAGGCAGGGGCAAACATTTCCAATGACTATGTAGGGGGTAAAATATTTCTATTCAAATCAGGGTGAATGCAACTGGTGATGTTTAAAAAAAAAAAAAAAAGTGGGAGAAAGTTCAGAGTAAAGTTTAGCCTTGAGGGTAAAACCCATGGTTTTTATTCCTGGCACTTATTATGCCAAAGAATTCTATGTTAAAATGGAAAAGAATTTAAAAATAAACAAACAAAAATCGTTCCAGAGACATTCTTGTTCCAAAGACACAATTGAAATGCTCAAGCCATAATGAGGTTGCAATCAATAGAAGCAGTGAATGCTGCCTTCCATTACAGGTAGAGGAAAGTCCTAACAGATATGTAGTTGCTCCCGGTTTTTAAGAAAAGGTGCTTTTAACTGGCACCAAAAAAACCCAGCGAATTGTTTTTCAAAGGCATTGAAACCACAATTATGCATCGTCAGACTCTCAAAGCTGGCAGAGGATCTTTTCCAAATACCCTCATGGTTTCCTAAGAAACTTTAGAAAGCAAACACCCAAACACCTAATTTGGTTTTCCCTTCATATAGTGTTGTTAAGTGTCACTGAGTTAGTTCCAACTCATAGTGACCCTGTATAGGTTTTCCAAGGAGTGGCTGGTGGGTTTCAACTGCCAAGCTAGTGGTTATCCTAATTATTCTACAGTGCCACACCAAGACTCCCTTACGATAAGCACTGGACCACAAAGTCAGTTTGAACAGCAAACTTGCTTGGTTGGTTATGTGCCGTGGAGTAGGTTCCTACTCATGGCGACCCTGTACAGGGTTTCCGAGGCTGTAAATCTTTACGGGAGCAGAAAGCTTCATCTCTCTCTCTCTCTCAGTATATATATATATATATATATATATATATATATATATATATATATATATATATATATATATATATATATATATATATATATATATATATATTCCACGTCCTTCTCTGAATTCAACTTAAAATTCTGGCAACACCCTGTCAAAGCACTGCTGGAAGCATTATTGAATTTTCTTCAGGAAAATTTTACTTGCATGTAATATTACTGACAGTGTTCAATGAATTCCACATTGTATTGGGTCACCTTTCTTAGGCAGAAATACGGACAAGCTCTCTATCAGTAGCCATAACAAGGCTAGGGTTAGATTGGGGAACAGACTATCAATTACTTATAAGCAGCTACAGGCTGAAGCTGAAAAAAACTACAAGTCCATGAGAGCCAAAATATGACCCTGAACACATCCCATCTGAATTTAGAGATGATATCTAAAACAGATCTAATGTATTATACAGTAATGAACGAAGGACAGAGTTGTGGGATGTCATCAAGAACATCATACAGTAAGAAAGCAAAAGGACATTAAAAAGACTGGCAATAAAGAAAGACCAAAATGGATAGTAAAAGAGACACAGAAATTTTCTCTTGAGCATAGAGATGCTTAAGGGAATGGACGAAATGAGAAGGTAAGAGTTGATGAGAAAATTTCAAAGTGCAGATCTAGAAGTCAAAGTATTATAATGAAATGTGCAAAGACCTGGGATTAAAAAAAACAAAAGGGAGGAACACACTCAGAATATCTCAAACTGAAAGAACTGTAGAAAAAATGCAAGCCTTGACTTGTAATATTGAAGGATTCTACGGGCAAAATCCACCACTCATCTGTCAACTTGTCATACTGTGGTGGCTTGTGAGTTGCTGTGATTCTGAAAAGCTATGCCACTGGTATTTTAAATACCAGCAGGGTCACCCATGGTGGACAGATTTCAGATGAGCTTCCAGACGAAGACAGACTACAAATTATGGAACATAAATTGAAATTGTTCAGCAAACCAATACAGCATTGGAGGCACTCACTTATCTATGCCAAGACATTAGGAAGACAGCTACTGATTGGAAGATATGCATATTTGTGTCCATTCCAAAGAGAGGTGACTCAACCAAATGTTGAAATCATGGGACAATATCATTAATATTGCATGCAAGTAAAATTTTGCTAAAGGTATCAAAAAAGTGACTGCAACAGTGAGTGCATTAACACAGAACTGCCAGAGGTTCAAGCTAGATGCAGATGAGGGCATGGAAGGAGTGATATCATTGTTGATATCAGATGGATCTTGCTGAAAGCAAGAGAATACCAGGAAGATGTTCACCTGTACTTTATTGATTACACAAAGGCTTTTAATTGTGTAGATCAAGAGAAGCTATGGACAACATTGTGGAGAGTGAGTATTCTGGAACACTTAATTGTGATCATGAAGAGACTGTACCTAGACCAAGAACTAGTTATTCAAATAGAACAAGGAAATACTGGTTGGATTAAAATTAAGAAAGATGTGCACTATTTATTCTTTCACCATACTTACTCAACCTGTAGGCTGAGCATTTAATTTGAGAAACTGGATTTAATGAAGAAGAATTGGATTTAATGACATCAGGATTGGAGGAAGATGCATTAGCAACCTACAATATGTATAGGATGCAACCTTGTTTGCTGAAAGCCAAGAGGACTTAAAATACGTAATGATGAAGATCAAAAACCACAGCCTTTGGTATGGATTACACCTCAATGTAAAGAAAACAAAAATCCTCACCTCTGGACCAATAAACAACATCAAGATAAATGGAGTAAAGATTGAAGACTTCATTTTTTCTCAGATCAACCATCAATACTCATGGAAGCAGCAATCAAGAAATCAAATAATGTATTGCATTCATCAGATATGTTAAACAAGACCTCTTTAAAGTGCTCAAGAGCAAAGATGCCAGTTTGAGCCACCAAACCCAAATCATGGTATTTTCACTAACTTCATTTGCTTGTGAAAGTGTGTGAAAGTTGAACAATGAATAAACAGTACTGTAGAAGAATCAATGCATTTGAGTTACTGTGTTGAAAGAGAATATTAAAAGTATCATTAACTGCCAAAAGAACAAACAAATCTGTGTTGGAAGAAGTACAGCCAAAATTGTCCTTATAAATCAGGATGGCTAGACTTCGTCTTATACGTTGTACATATTATGGGGTGGGACCAGTCCCTGGAGAAGGACATTACATTTGGTAAAGTGGAGGGTCAGTGAAAAAGAGGAAGACCTCCAATGAGATGGTTGGCACAGTGGCAGCAGCAATTAGTTGAAAGCTAGCAAAGATTCTGAGGTTGGCTGGCATATGACCAGACAGTGTTTTTTTCTACTGTGCATAAGGTTGCTATGAGTAAGTACTGACATGATGGCATCTAACAAGAATAGCATAGTTAAGGTCATATTTTGGCTCTCATAGGCTTGTTTCAATTTTCTCCAGTTTCAACCTGAACTTGTACATGAGCAATGAGTTGTCTGTTCCACTGTCCACTCCTGGTTTTGTTTTGTGTTTTGGCTGATGATATTGAGCTTCTCCCTGCCTCTTCACACATATGTAATCATTTTAATTCTTTTTTGTTTTGTTTTGTTTTGTTTTTACAGTATTTGCCTTTATTCTCTCTCGCTTTTATTTTCTGTACATAAAACACACAGGAATATATACTCATTTAAAAAACAAAAGAGCACATTTTCCAAGCCAGCCTTCTAGCTGCCAGCACACAGCCTTTCTCTTTCCATGGGTCCAGAGTCCTCAGTTGCTCTATCACTCTATGCCATCACCTCTGCCGCTGCTGTTGCTGTTTCTCTGCCTAGGTTCCCACAGTCTGTTCATGCTCTTGTCTCTTGATGGTCCTAGGGTCCTCTGTTCCTGGAATGTAAGATTAACTACTCCTCTTTTTTGTTATGCATCTTCTACCTTTACAGTTGTGATGATAGTGATTAGTCATGATAATTATTCAATATTGAATCAAAAGAATTCTATCCCCATCTCTTTTCACCAGACTCATCCAGACAAAAGGAAAACTATTCAGAGGGGATTCTACCTCTCCAAACTTGCTCTGAAACTAAACTCACTCTTTTTTTTTTTTAATGTTTTATTGTGGATTGAGGGATAGTTTATACGGCAAATCATCAGTTTTACGTTCAGCAAATCATACACCTTGTTTCACTACAAGGATTAAAATCCCCTCCATGTACCACCAGTTAATATTTCTCTCTATTCGCTTATAAAGGAGTTCTGGTAGTGTAGTGGTTACGAATCGGGCTGCGAACCACAAGGTCAGCAGTTCGACACTACCAACTTCCGCTAGAGAAAGAGGAGGCTTTCTGCTCCAGTAAAGATTTGCAGCCTCGGAAACCCTGTACAGGGTCGCTATGAGTCGGAATCGACTCCACGGCACATAACAACAACAACAACAATTCACTTATAGCTGTTTTTTCACACTCAAGCATATATAATAATTTATACCACCAAAGGACACATTCTGCGAGTCTGCCTCCTGGCCGCCATCCCTTCGTCCTTCTTTTCTGACGAATCTAGAGTCCTCAGCTGCTCCCTCTCTCCATGTCTCCACTCAGCCTTCATCTCTGGTGTCACTGGTTCTCTGGATAAGGTCTCGCATTCTGCTTGTGCTCTTCTCCCTTGATGGTCCTAGGGTCCTTCTGATTCTCGACTGTAAGATTAACTACTCCCCTGTTTTTGTTACAAAATTTCTATCTTTACAATTGTGACAGTCACAATTAGTCATGATAACAATTACTCACTATTGAATCATAAGAATCTCATTCCCATCTCTTTTAACCAGACCCATCTAGACAAGGTGAAAATTATTCTTTCTTCCCCTACACACTATTAAACTAAACTCCCCTTGAAACCTTGTAATCCAGTCACTTTGTGCTTTTATCCCCCCTTCATTTTAGGTAGCCAATGTCTAAGTTGCCCGTTCCTATCTACACTGTATGCAGTGGAGATAGCATTGATACTTGATGTGAAGACTCCTTTCCTTTCTGTTGGTAATTAGAGTTACTACCTCCATGAGTATAGGTCAAGTTCATCAAATTGTAGCAATTTACTCTTGTTTCCTTTATTAAAAAATGTTTTTTGTTTTTTTTTAATCTTCCTCTGGTCGAGTTCTGATTATTAAGCCAACAAAGCTAGGTCAAATGGGTACTGTCTGAAAGTTTGGGTGTTCTTGTGAGACTCCTTTCACTTCATATCAGCTGTATACTTCACTCTCAGCTATAGCCCTCTGTGGCTTTGTCCTTGTCCATAGGCTCAGCTGTCCCTAAGTCTCACCACACTTTGGACCAATGAGCCCTTCCTCTTCTCTCTCTTATCTCCAGATCAACGGGAGTCTGTGGAATGTGGTTGAACTCAGCTCATTTCTTACTTGATTTCTTTCTGCCTCATGGTGCCAAACATGGGCACCAGCAAGCTTACATGCCTGCTCATTTGTTCTCTTTGAGTTTCAGTCTGAGAGGGGGTTGGTCCTGAAGGAACTTGATTGCTTTCCTTGTTGGCTTCCTGGTGAACAACTTGCTTATTCTTATAGTAGCTAGTCATTCTGCCATTTTTGTTTTGTTTTTTTCCTGATGATCTTTCTCTGAAGATGTATCTTCTGTCGATCTAGATGTTCCAGACTGGTCTGCTTGTCCTTTCTAGTGGGAATGCCCCATTTCAGAAGGTTCTAGATGGGGCTCAGGATTCCACCTAAGGTTCTATACTCTGCAAAGGCTCCATAGAAGGCCTATTTCATTAGGCAAGTTCTAGAACACTTTTAGGTATTCCAATCAGTTATAGGCTGAAAACGGACTTACAAGCTTTCTGCAATCATGTTTCCTGATATTTCCTTTCTATCCAACTCAAGTTTCCATTTAAAAATAGTAGACAATATACATAAGACTGTCAATCATCTTAGTATTATTTCCCCTCTTCAGAATATGCCTTGATCCCTGTATCACAAAGCCCTGTTGTTCCAAGGTTGAGAGCATGCGTCACTATTTATCTATGTCCCATACAGCCCATGCAAACCTGTCTCAGCGTTACCTTATCTACCTTGTTCTTCCACACCCTCCCCCTTCTTGTATCCTTTCCTACACCCTAACTATGATGTATCTGCACGGGGTAAGGGCAGACACATAATTTTAATTCTTATGCATTCCATCTGATGAGGTCCATGTGTATAACTCTAATTACCAATGGCCTTTTATGTTGTTTAAAAAATATATTTGCAATGATCGTGCAAAATTCTATCAAGCTATTTTCAGAATCATTTCTATCACTAAGGTTATATTTTCCAGCGACAGATCCTTATTCTTTTTTTAATACAACTTTTGTATTGCAATCACCAGTAGTTATCATTTCATTTCAATTACATGTTTGATGAATTTCAGAGTGAAGAAGTTGGTAGAATTCTTCAATTTCATCTTCATTGACTTTAGTGCTTGATGTGTAAATTTGAATAATAGTGATGTTGATTTTTCTTCTGTGTAGACATATGGACATTATCCTACTACAGGCAGCATTGTACTCCAAGATAGATCTTGAACTGTTCTTTTTGATGATTACTGTGATGCCGTTACTCTCCAATTTGTCATTCTCACCATCGCAGACCATATTAATGTCTGATCCAAAATGTCCAATCCTGTCCATTTCATCTCACTAGTGATTATAATATTGGTCTTTATGTATTCCATTTCATTTTTGACAACTTCAAATTATCCTAGTACATTCCATATTATTATTAATGGGTGCTTGCATCTGTTTCGCCTCTTTCTGAGTTATACCCCATCAGCAAATGAATGCCCAGAATACTTTCCTAACAACATTGAGGAGGCAGTTGTATTCTGAATAATATGTTTGAAGTATGAGAGATGAAGTTCGACCATCCTGGTCTCCAAGGAGCACTCTGGCTGCACTTCTTCCAAAATAAATCTATTGTTTCTTTTGGCAGCCCATGGCACTTTTAGTATTCTCCTCCAACACCGCAACTCAAAGGCATCAATTCTTCTACAGTCTTCCTTATTCACTGTCCAGCTTTCACATCCATATGAGGTTATTGAAAATACCATGGCTTGGGTCA
>NW_006408695.1:1178909-1187590 GCF_000296735.1 Chrysochloris asiatica | reverse complement strand
GGAGATTCTACCTTCCTCCAGGCCCTCTGGATCTAGGTTCCCTCTTGAAAGCTTGTAAGCCAGTCACTTCTTGCCTTTGTAGCCCCCCGCCCCCCATTTTGGATAGCCAATGTCCAAGTTGCCCATCCCTGTCTACTCTGTGTGTGGAGGGGTTGGGAATGATTCTTGCTGTAAGGACTTTTGATAAATTTGATAAAAGGAAAAGGAAATCTACATTGATGAGAAAAAAGACCAGGAAATTTGTACAGAGGAATTTTTTTTTCTTTCTTTCTTTCTTTGCAATGTTGTGCTCATTCTTCAAGTGCAGCAAGAGTTGCTCTTCCAGAATCTCATTGGGAAACCTTACCCCATCCACCATACAACTCTGATCTTGTCCCTTCAGCTTTCTTTTTGTTCCCTCAAACTCAAAGAGCCTTTACAAGGAACATGATTTGAGCCCCTCAGCATGACAAAATACCTGCTATGTAAGAACACTTAATTCTTTGGGGAAGACTTGTTGTTCTTATATGCCAGTCAAACCGACATAGCAGTCCAGTGCATAAACCTACAGTGTTATATGAGGACTTGGTGGTGGTGGTGGTGATGCGCCGTGAAGTCAGTTCTGACTCATAGCGACCCTGTACAGGGTTTCCGAGGCTGTAAATCTTTACATGAGCAGAAATCCTCATCTTTCTCCTGTAACAGCTGGTAGTCTCGAACTGCTGACCATGAGATTAGCAGCCCAATTCGTAACCACTATGCTACCAGAGCTCCTTACTTAGAGAGGTGGAAATCTTTAGAGATGTATAGACATAGATGAAGGATATGTTGAGAGACAATAGCTTTATATTATGATTTTGTTCAATAAAGGCTTCTAGGCTTTTGCAGCAATACTTTTTGTTTTTTCAGCGTTACAGGGTTTATTAGGGAAGTTAACAGTTTAAAATATAGGATCAGAAACTGCTCAGGGCACAGTTGTTCCAGTCAGCTGCTGATGCCCATAGGACACTCTACTCAATAACAAGCCTCAGTCTGAAAGCACTTGGAACTCCCTTCATGTATCAGCAAACCTAGCTCCCCCAATTGTCAGCAGGCATCAACTCTACAAGCAAGCTTCCTACCTAAAGTTACAGTTTTACTTGCTTTGTGGGATGGGAAACCCACTGCTCTGTCTTGTGCTCTGGTTCTTGGTTCTGCTGCTATTGCTCCTCTGCTAGTCCTTTGATGTCACAACTTTCCATCCCTGTGTTAAGGAGGTTGAAGTGAAGGGAGCTTGCAATCCAAGGGACATGCTTCCCTTCTGGTTCTTTCTCCATCTTCATGCTTCTGAGATGGCTCATTTTAAGCCCATGTTAGAGTTCTTAGTTTTCACAATGATAATGAACTCTGTTAGCATCCACAGCTGAATAATATCATTCTGTCAGTATTTTCTCCCACTTTCTTTTACTCAGATCCATCAGAAAAGGAGTCCTTTGGTGGGAATTACCAAGACTAACACTAGAAGAGACATATTAAATAATTCACTACACCACAAAGTGATAGATAATCACCGATAATTTCAAATGTGATTATAGATTTTTATTCTAGAAGTATTTTGGGGGATTAGAGGCATTTGACTATTGAAAGCAGAAAGAACAAATGAAGGAAGCTGAAGCTAGTTAGCTCCAGGTGATTGTGGAATATTGTTAGCTGATTTGACTTTTCTGTTCAAGAGATGTTAGAAATGCAGCAGACTTTTAGACTTGCCTTTTATATTAAGTTGGATCATTCATTGTAAATTGCTGTTTTTATTGTTGTTGTTGTTGTTGTTAAGTGCCGTTGAGCCACTTCCGACCCATAGCAACCCTGTATAAGGTTTCCAAGGAGCAGCTAGTGAGCTTGAATTGCTGACCTTGCAGCTCAAACCATTTTGTAGTCCAGCACATTTATCCACAGTGCCACACCAGAACTCCATGCCATACAGGTAAAAAAATAAATGCCCACAATTTCAGGTGGTCCTACTGGTGTATCAATGAATTTTTAAAAGCAGAATTTTTGGAAAACCAACATCTAACTAACCAACAGTCCTCATACCCCATCCCAGTCATGCCCCTCTCCTGCCTGGGAGACCAACCATTAACTGTCCTATCACTGGACCACATATTATATAAAATAGCAAATAACTCTACTGCTTAATCCACCTTGATTTGAGACTTCTGTTATTTGCATTTGATTATTTTGACTGACACTCACATTTATGCCGACAGGAAATATTTCTTCAATAAGATTATTGCAGGAGAGAATTAGTGCAGGAGAGAATTCATATTATATCATTTCATGATGCAACCTAGAGCACATGCCACATCTAGAATTCAGATATTCTGATTCCATGCTCCGTATTCTTTCCTGTGCACTAATTAGTGTATGGGGTCCTGGTTTGGTGCCATAGGATGAGTGCTGAATTGTTAACAGCAAAGTTCAAACCCACCTGGGCTTCTCAAAATCCCTAGACAGGTTTTCTATGTGTCAGACAACTCGATGACACTTAACAACAGCAACATTTAGTGTATGATTATCCTAAATAGTCTTCCTTTTTATGATTATCTAGTTTCTATTACTTATAGATATGGCACAGTGGGCTAAAACACTAGACTTCAGGGCAGTTTAAACCATAGCGTCAGTGGTACAAACTCACTAGCTGCTCCTTGGAAATCCTATATAGGGTTGTTGTTAGTCGGGGCCACTCAACAACAACAATTATTTATATGCATTTGCCTTCAACTTCTACATGAAAGATGATCTGAAGACATCTTTAAAAATATTTTTCTGAATAGTAAATGCTGTTGTTGTTGTTATGTGCCGTGGAGTAGGTTCCGACTCATAGCGACCCTGAACAGGGTTTCCGAGGCTGTTTATCTTTACGGAAGTAGAAAGCCTCATCTTTCTCCCATGGAGCAGCTGTTAGTTTGAAACTGCTGACCTGGCGGTTCACAGACCAATTCATAGTAAGTAGTGATTTCTAAATACAATGTCAAGTCTTATGATAATGAAGAAGTTTATTTGTTTGCTTTTTTCCCTCCAGTCTCAATGTTTATTGAAAATACAGTTCTCTAAGAAAACTTCTAGTGGTTCTCAGCTATCTGTCTCCCAGATGGACTATCCAAAACTATCAATGGTTTCATATAGAGCTCATCCATCTAATTATGTGAAAGGTGCAAGGAGTAACTGAAACTGAACTGAAATTAGTTTTTCACCACCTTCCCCCAAATCTTCCCTATTCAGTCAGTCAATTGATAAGAAGTTTCTGTTGTTTTCAGCCACAAGTTTGTGCTAATTTGTTCCAGCAGTCATAGGAAAATAATGTACTATTCTACCCAGATGCATAATTCTTTCCAACTTCTATGGTGTTAGCCTAAAAATGATAGATGGTTTAATTCCTTTTGCAAGAATAATGGAGAGAAAAAGGGAAAATGTCGTCTTGGGTGTTTGCAAAGTAATTATTTAAAGAATGAAGCATGTAATCTAAGCAGGTTAAGATAAAGTAACGATAAAATGAAGACTATGGATAATGAAAACACAGAGATACTAAAGGGTAGAGATAATGATTTCCTGGAAGAATCATTGAAAATTGTTGCCCACAACTACTCTTTAAAGGTTGATTGAAATCAAACCAATAACAAGTTAAAGGTTCTTGTGAATTGTCAAGCTAAAAAGTAAGCACTGAAATGAAATCAATGGATATTAGAAAATTGGGTATGTTGGACTTCCTGGTTCAGAAACTTCTTCATGAAAAATAAAAGCTATAATAATAGAATTGCTGTTATATTTTATAAGATATTGAAATTTAAATTCTCACTAAGAAGTTAATTTTGTTGCTGTTGTTAAGTGCAGTGGAGTAGGTTCTGCTTCATAGCGACCCTGTATAGGGTTACTGAGGAGCAGCTGGTGTGGTACTGTAAGATGAAGACTTGACTACTAACCATATGTAGGCAGTTCAAACCCACCAACTGCTCCTTGGAAACTCTATACAGGGTTGCTATGAGTCAAAACTGGCTTGCCAGCACTTAACTACAACAGCAAATGTACTTATGGAACCCTGGTATGGCTCTGTAGGATAAGTACTGGATGGCCAGCCACAAGGTCAGCAGTTCAAATATGCCTATCACTCTTGAAAACCCTATAAATGGTTGGTATGAGTCAGAAGAGACACAACAGCACAAAACAACAATGTACTTAAGAGCACAGTGTCTAGAAGTTTTATGTATACAATGAGCATCCAAGGCATACTTTATCTATGTTTAAGATGTAACATAAAATTAGAAAATTCCAACCAACAGTTAAGAAAGTCACTCTTCATAAATGTAATTTTTTTCATTTTCTTTATGCAAATATTGGCTATTTTATCTTTTGAATCAAAAGGTTAAGGAAGTGTCTGGTTAAGTCTGCTAGACTATTTGCTTTTGAGGATGCTCTAGTTTTTTTTTTTTTTTTTTAAATCTCAGGGACTATTAAAATTTAAAGTACTTTTCACACACAAAGGAATGTGGAGGGAACCAAAGTATTTGTTTACATATTTCTTCTACTAACTTCTCAACAGAGAGCTGCCAGAAATGCAAACCAGATCCAGAAGAGAACATATGCAAACCATGATATTTTCAATAGCCTCACATGCATGCAAAAGTTGGACAATGAATAAGGAAGACATGCATTTGGACTATTGTGTTGGAGAAGAATATTGAAATTATCATGGAGTGCCAGAAAACACACACACACACACAAAAAAAAAAAACACACACATCTGTCTTAGTGGAAGGATAGCCAAAATGTTCCTTAGAAGCCAGGATTGTGAGGCTTTGTGTCAGAAGGGATAAGTCCCTGAAGAAGGACATCATGCTTGGTTAAGTGGAGTGCCAAAGAAAAAAAGGAAGGTCCCCAATGAGATGAATGGATACAATGGTGGAAATAATGACCCCAAGAAACAATTGTGAGGATGATGCAAAGTCAAGCAATGTTTTGTTCTGTTGTGCATAAGGTCACTAGGAGACAAAATCAACTTGATGACAGTGTGGTGCTGTGGATTAATAGGCTGGACTTCAAGGTTGGTTTGAAAGAAAGGAATTAAGAAATTCTATTCCAAAGGATGTTGGAATGAAAAGCTTAGGCTGTAGTCTGGAACCAGAATTCTATACCATATTCACATCGGAATCGCTTGTCATGTCCTCTGGTATTTTCTCCCTATTTCTCAAGTTCTCAATGGTTTTTATTGCCATTGTATTATTGAAGGTTGTTAGCTACAAAGAACCAATTCTTGCTGTTTTACCATGGGACAAACTATTTTGAAATTTAAAATTTATCTTGAGTATGTGCGGATAAATGGTTTACACCAATTTTGTGATGGTAGACAGAGTCCCTGTTGGCAATACTGCTAAAATTTTCAGTGTAAATGCTTCCCTATGGTTAACTTCAAACTACCAAAATGAAGACACTGTATGGAGACTTGGTGTAGATATTGTAGATGTGAGCCCTTTCAAGAGCATAGATAGTATTAAATGTAAAACAATTTGAAAGTGGTAAGTTTTGAGGGCTCATTACCTCTGTTTTTTAAAAGATAAAATTAACTTTAAGTTAATAATATCTATATTTGACAACTTACCTGCAAAATTCCTAAAAGTTAACATTTAGTTCATATGAGCCAACAAGGGTAGACTACTGCTTGCAACCTTATCAAAATGGTACTCCTGATTTATATATATATATATAGTTGTTTTGAAGTGCCCTTGAGTCAGTTCTGACTTACAGTGGGGACACTTTATAAAGTTTCCCAGGAGCAGATACATGTGGTCCTGGTGTGGCACTGTAAATAGCCCTATACAGGATTTCTATGAGTTGGAACCAACTCTACAGCACTTAATAACAGCAATACATAAAATATTAAGTATAAATATATAGAGAGAGTTTTGATGTTACACTTAGGATAAACACTTGACTGCTAACCACAAGGTTGGAGTTTCAAATCTATCAGCGGCTCTTTGGAAACCCCATACAGGGCCGCAATGAATCAGAACTAAATCCACAGCACACTTCCATATATATAAAATGTTCTTATTAACTGGAGTCCTGGTGTGGTGCTGCAGGATAAGCAATGAACCTCAAGGTAGTTTGAATTGCTAGGTCAGTGGTTCAAACTCATCGACTGCTCCTTGGAAAACCTATATAGGGTCACTATGAGTTAGAACCGACTCTACAGCACTGAACAATGACAACAAAGTTACCAGGAACTCCTCAGCAACCCTATATAGGGTCACTATCAGTTGGAACGAACTTCACAGCACTTAACAACAACATGGTGGTGTATAGCATGTCTGAAAAATTGATGGTTGGGATATCTTCAATCTCCAACTCATAGGGATCAGCCTTGTGCTGGTTGTTATTATTAGGTACCCTCGAATCAGTTCCCACTCACAGAGACCCCATGTACAACAGAATGAAACACTGTCTGGTCCTAAACCATTCTCACAATTGTTGTTACACATAAGCCCACTGCTGCTGCCATGGTGCCAGTCCATCTCATTGGCGGTTTTCCTTTCCTTTGCTAACCCTCCACTTTACCAAGTGGATCTGGCTCCTCCTGATAACATGTCCCAAGTTTGAGAGACGAAGTTATGCCATTCTTGCTTCTAAGGAATATTTAGGCTGTAATCCTTCGTGTAGTCCATGGTACTTCCGTATTGTTTTTTTAGCACCGTAACTCAAATGCATCAGTTCTTCTGTGGTTTTCCTTATTCATTGTCCAACTTTCATTCACATGTATATGAGGTCATTGAAAATACCATGGCTTGGATCAGGTGCACTTTAGTCCACAAACTGATATCTTTGTTCTTGGACACTCTAAAGAAATCTTGTGCAGCAGATACATCATTTGGTTTCTTGACTGCATCTTTAATGAGTGCTGATAGTAGATTCAAGCAAAAGAAAGTCTTTGACAACTTCAATGTTTTCTCTATTTATTATGATTATTGGTCCAGTTGTATTTTTGTTTTCTTTACATTGAGGTTCAATCCAGACTGAAAGCTGTGATCTTTAATTTTCATCAGTAAATATTTTAGGTCCTCTTCACTTTCTGCAAGAAAGTTGGTATCGTCTGCATATTGCAGATTATTAATGACTCTCCCTCCAATCCTGATGTCACATTCTTCTTCATATAATTCTGTTTCTCAGGTTATTTGCTCTGCATACAGATTGATTAAGTATTGTTACAGAACACAGTCCTGGCCAACACCTCTCATTTTTTAATCATTCAGTATCCTTCTGTTCTGTTTGAACAACTACCTGTTGGTATATGCCCAGGTTCCTCAAGAGCACAATAAAGTCTTTAGGGACATACCCATTCTTTGCAATGTTATCCATAGCTTGTCATGATCCACACAGCCAAAAACCTTTGCATAGTCAGCAAAGCAAAGTAAGCATCTTTCTGGTATCCTCTGCTTTCAGCCAAGATCCATCTGACATTAACAATGATATCCCTAGTTCCATGTCCTTTTCTGAATCCAGCTTGAGTTTCTGGTAGTTCCCTGTTGATATACTGTTGAAACTGTTTTTGACTTGCCTTTAATAAAGGTAGTAGGATATTAACTTCCTTGAATATACAATACAATCTCATAATACTGGAGGGAAAATAAATGATCTGATATTTAAAAAGTTAGCTGCCATGTTGTAAGACAGCCTGTGAAAGGACATATGACAAAAAATAGTAGAGGCCTATAAGAGTTGAACAGCCCCAGCTGACAGTCAGTAATAAAGCAAGTGCATAGCTCCTATAATCACAAAGAACTGAATTCAGCTAACAAACACTTGAAATTGGAAGACTACTCCAGTTCCAAAAAGCAATCTAGTTTATCTGCCACCTAGAATGAAACTTTGTGAGACTGTTAGCAGACAATCAGATAAGCCATGCCTGGCCTCCTAATACAAGGAAATTGGTCAGTGCAGATTGTTTTAAGCTGCTAAGTTTGTGTAGTTTGTTAAACAGCCATGGAAAACAAATATACCTCAAAGATCTGAATGAGAACACATGTAGGTGGAAATCAAAATTATAAATAATTTATTTTCTCCAGAATTTTCAAATCCTGAATTCTTTTTTATAAATGAGTTTTCTAATACAATGCCGATGCTTGTACCATTTAGGTAACCTCTTACCCTCTCTGAAAAATTTTAGAAAAGAATGTTTCCTGAAATTTATGGAAGACCCTTGTTTGATAATAGTTTTATTGATATATAATTTACATACCATATAATTAACGAATTAGAAATGTACATTTAACGTTTTTAGTGAATTTGCATTTAAGTAGCCATCACAACAATACATTTTAGAACATTTATATCTCCTCAAAAAGAAACCCCCTATCCATTGCAAGTTCTTGCTATCTACCCAAATCTCCCAATTCTAAGCAACTACGAATCTACTTTTTGTTATTGATTTGTCTATTCTTGACATTTCACATAAATGGAATCATAAAATGTATGGCTTCCTTTTGTGACTGGGTTGTTTCACCAAGCATAATGCTTTTAAAGCTTACTTTATGTTGCAGTATACGTGTATATCAGTACTTCATTTTTTTATTTCTAAATAATATTTTATTTTATGGATATGCCACACTTTATTCAGTCATCAGTTGATGAATATTTCAATTGTTTATACTTTTTGACTATTATAAATAATGTTG
>NW_006408695.1:1176231-1177979 GCF_000296735.1 Chrysochloris asiatica | reverse complement strand
TCATGAAAATGTCAGCACTGCCCAAAGCAATTTACACATATAATGCAATCCCAATCCAGATTCCAACAACATTCTTCAAAGAGATGGAAAAGACAATTACTAACTTTATATGGAAAGGGAAGAGACCCAGGATAAGCAAGGCACTGCTTAAGGAGAAGAACAAGGTTGGAGGTCTCTCACTCCTTGATTTCAAATTTTACTACATGGCTACTGTGGTCAAAACAGCTTGGTACTGGTAAAATGAAAGATACATTAATCAATGGAGCAGAGTTGGGAATCCAGAACTTAACCCACCCATCCACATATAGCCAACTGATTTTTGACAAAGTGCTTAGGCATATTACATGGGGAAGAGACAGTCACTTTAACAAATGGTGCTGGCAGAACTGGAAAACGATATGCAAAAGAATGACACAAGACCTTTACCTCACACCCTCTACTAAAACAAACTCAGCATGGATTAAAGATCTAAATGTGAATCCCAAAATTATGAAGGTCATCAATGAAAAAATAGGGACAAATGTGAGGGTGCTTGGCTAATCCATCTCATTGGGATCTTCCTCTCTTTCTCTGACCCTTCACCTTACCAAACATGATACACAGACTACTAAACATTTTGAAAACTATACAAACAAAAATAGACAAAATAGATGAGTGGGACATACTAAAAATTAAAAACTAATGGGCATCAAAAGACTTCACCAAAAGAGTTAAAAGGGAACCCATAGAATGGGAAAAATTCATTTGCAATTACACATCAGATAAGAGACTCATTTCTAAAATATATAGGAAACTACAACACATCTATAAGAAAAAGACAAATAACCCAATTAAAAAATGGGCACAGGACATCAAAAGACACTTCATCAAGGAGGAGATACGAGCAGCCAACAAACATGAAGAAATGTTCACAATCACTAGTCATCATAGAGATGCAATTGAAATCAACAATGAGATATCATCTCATACCAGCAATAACAGCAAAGATCAAAAAAAGCAGATGACAATAAATGCTGGCGAGGATGCAGAAAGACTGGGACACTCCTACATTGTTGGTGGGACTGCAAAATGGTCCAACCACTCTGGAAAGCAATATGGTGCTTCCTCACAAGGTTAAACTATCATATAATTCACAATAAAGCATTAAAAAAAAGAAAGACTATATATCAACATTTAGGGTGTGAGCGAGGCCATGAAATCTATTTCAAGACAGCGCTGAACCCTCTGAGAAGGCATGATGAGAAAAACTCACCCGCCTGAGTTGAAAGAATTTATGGATAAGAAATTATCATTGAAACTAAATGGTGGCAGACATATCCAAGGAATATTGTGGGAATTTTGTCCCTTTATGAGTCTTGTGATAGATGAATGGAGATGGCAACTAGTGGACAACAGAACAATATTGGAATGGTGGTAATACAAAGAAATAGTATTATCATACTAGAAGCTTTGGAACAAGTATAATAGCTGTGCTAAGAAGATAAATCAGTGACTTCCATGTGTCCCCACTGCAAAGGGCCTGTTGTACTCTGATGTAAAAATCAGGCTGTGTATATTCTTTATGTTAACTTTTTTTGTTAAATAAACTTTTGCATTAGCAAAAAAAACAAACAAACAAAAAAAAAAACCCACTAAAAAAACAAAGTTTTTTCCCTAAAGTGGCTCAAAATAGATTGTTCATGGCTGCCTACATCTAAGATAAAAAGATTCTTCAACAAGTGAACAGATTAGGCATATTATTAAAGGTG
>NW_006408695.1:1148086-1166567 GCF_000296735.1 Chrysochloris asiatica | reverse complement strand
AAAGCCTTTGCATAGTCAATAAAGCACAGGTAAACATCTTTCTCATAGTCTCTGCTTTCAGCCAAAATCCATCGCACATCAGTAATGATATCTCCCATTCCATGGCCTCTTCTGAATCTGGCTTGACCCTCTGGAAGTTCTCTGTATTACCTTTAGTAAAACTTTACTCGCGTGGCTACCAAAGAGATTGTCTGATGATTTCCACATTTCATTGGGTCACCTGTCTTTGGAATGGGCACAAATACAGATCTCTTCCAATCAGTTGGTCAGATAGTTTTCTTCCAAATTTCTTGGCAGAGACGAGTGAGTGCCTCCAGTGCTGCCTCACTTTCATGAAAGATTTCAGTTTTTATTCCATTATTTCCTGTTACCTTGTTCTTTGCCAATACCTTCAATGCATCTTGGATTTCCTCCTTAAGTATCATTGGCTCTTGATCATATGCTACCTCTGGAAGTGGTTGAACACTAACCATTTCCAGAGTTTTTGATGCTTTCTGCATCATTCAATAATTTGTCCAGAGAATTCTTCAATAACAAAAGTTGAGGCTTGAATTTTTTCTTCAGTTCCCCCAATTTGAGAAATGTTGAGCATGTTCTTTCTTTTTGGGTTTTTTTACTTCAGATATTTGCACATTTTTTTTGTAACAGTTGACTTTATATTTTAGAGCTGACCTTTGAATTTTTCCTTTCAGGTCTTGTACCTCCTCATTTCTTCCATTTGTTTTAGCATCTCCATGCTGGAGAGCAAGTTCCAGTGTCTCTTCTGACATCCATTTTGACCTTTTCCTTCTTTCTTGTCTTCTTAATGACCTTTTGCTTTCTTAATGTATGATGTTCTTGATGTCACCCCACAACTCTTCTGGTCTTTGGTCTTTAGTTTTTAATGTATCAAATCTATTCTTCAGATGATCTCTAAATTCAGGTGTGATATATTCAAGGTCATATTTTGGCTCTTGTGGACATGTTTTCATTTTCTTCAGCTTCAGTTTGAGTTTGCATAGAGCAATTGATGGTCTGTTCCACAGTCTGCCCCTGGCCTTGTTTTGACTGATGATATAGAGTTTTTCCATCATCTCTTTTCGCAGATCTAGTCAATTTGATTTCTATGTCTTCCATCTGGTGAGCATCATGTGTATAGTCGTCTCTTATGCTGTCTAAAGAAGGTATTTGAAATGAACAAACCATTGATTTTGCAGAATTCTATCATGCGTTCTCCAGCATCATTTCTATCGCTATATTTTCCAACTACTGATCCTTCCTCTTTGTTCCCAACCTTTGCATTCCAATCACCAGAAATGATCAATACATCTTGATTGCATGTTTGATCAATTTCAGATTGAAAAAGTTGGTAGAATTCTTCTATTTCATCTTCACTGGCTTTAGTGGTTGCTGCATACATTTGAATACTAGTGGTTTTAACTAGGCCTTCCTGTAGACACATGGATATTATCCTATTACAGACAGCATTGTACCTCATGACTGATGTGGATATGTTCTTTTTAACAATGAATACAACACCATTCCTGTTCAATTTGTCCCGTTGGCATAGTAAACCATGTGGTTATCAGATTCAAAATGGCTAATACCAGTCCATTTCAGGTCACTAATGCCTAAGATAAGGAGCACTGGTAGCGTAATGATTACAAATTGGGCTATGAACCTCTAGGTCAGCAGTTCGAAACTACCAGCTGTTCTGCAAGAGAAAGGTGAGCCCCTCTGCTCCCGTAAAGATTTACAGCCTCAGAAACCCTGGACAGGGTCTCTATGAGTCGGAACCAACTCCACGGCACATAACAACAACAACAGCAATGCCTAAGATATCGATGTTTATGCCTTCCATTTAATTTTTGACAATTTCCAATTTTCCTAGATTCATACTTCATACATTCCATGTTCCAATTATTAATAGATGTTTACAGCTGTTTCTCTACATTTTGAGTTGTGCCCCATCAGCAAATGAAGGTCCCACGGGCTTTACTCCATTCACATCATCACGGTCAACTCTACTTTGAGGAGGCAGCTCTTCCCCAGTCGCATTTTGAGTGCCTTCCAACCTGAGGAGCTCACTTTCCAACACTATATCTGGCAGTGTTTCTCTGCTATTCATAGAGTTTTCAGTGACTAAATATTCAGAAGTAATTCATCACTCTTTCTTCCTAGTCTGTCTTTGTCTGGAAGCTCATCTGAAACCTGTGCACCATTGGTGACCCTGCTGGTATTTAAGATATTGGTGGCATAGTTTCCAAAATCACAGCAACTCACAAGCCACTGCAGTAAGACAAACTGACAGAGAAGTGGTGGTTCATTTAGCATAATGTTCCAAGTTTCATCCATATGATAACATGTATCAAATGATGTTTTATAGCTAAATAATAATAATACATTATATATACATACTACATTTTATTTATCCATTTAACAGTTGATGGGCACCTGTATTGGATCTACCTTTTGGCTATTGGGAATAATGCTGCAACTAACTTTGGTGTGCATGCAACTAGGTATTTGCTTTAAATCTTGGTCTTGTATAATTAGAAATATAATACCTAGGTCATACAATAATTTAAATTTAATTCTTATTAACTACCGAAATATTTCCCATAGAATCTTCACCATTTTATATTTCTATGAGCAATGTATGAGTGTTTCAATTTCTTCACATCATCACCAACGCATGTTATTTTTATTTATTTGCTTATTATAGGCAATCTAGTATTGGTGGAGGGATTTCCATTATGACTTTGAATTACATTTTCTTGTTAACTAATGGAATTAAAAAACAAACAAACAGAATAGATAAAGTATTACTATGAAATGTACAAAGAACCTGGAGGTAGAAAATTAAGAGAGGAACAAGTTTAGCATTTCTCGAGCTGAAAAAATATAAGGGACAGTCCAGACCTCGAGTTACTTTATTGAAATATTATATAGGTGAAATAATGAATGATGCAGGAAAGATTGAAAAAGATTGAAGGGATACACACAATCACTGTCTGAAAAATAATTGATTAACATTTAAACTTTTCAAGAGGTAGCATATAATTGAGAATTGCTGGTATAAAAGGATGATAGTCAAACTGCACAGAAAGTGTTGGTGAGAAACATGGCTCCATGCTTGGGCAGAATTTCAATTGAGATGCTTTTAATAAATGAACTTAATGCTATAAGTACTTATTTAGCAATATTGAGAAACTTGGAAGATAGCTACCTGGTCAACCAACAGAAAGAGAGCCATACTTATGCCCATTCCAAAATAAGATGATCAAACTATATGTTGAAATTATTGACCAGGATCATTAATACCATTTGCAAACAAAATTTTGCTGAAAACAATTAAAATATGACTTCAGCCATATATTGGCCGGGAACTTCCAGAAGTTCACGTTGGATTCAGAAGCATATGTAGAACAAAGAGACATCATTGCTGTTTTCAGAGGGATTTTGACTGAATACAGAGAATGCCAGAATTATGCTTACTTAAACTTTCTTGACATTATTTACCTGTATTTTACATAATGCCATTCAACTTTGTAATTCATAATAAATTATGGGTAACATTATAACAAATGGGAATTCCAGAACCTTTCATTGCATTCCTATAGAACCCATATCCATGTACAAGAGGCAGTCATCTGAACAAAACAAGAAGACACTACACTGTTCAAAGTTGGAAAAAGTGTGTGGCAGGACTGTATCCACCCCTGGTCAACAGGAAGGTATGATACAAAGAGCAGAAGAATGAAGCACTTCTCTGGTGCTAGTTCACTGGTCTGAACCTGGTAAACTTTTGGGTGGGCACAACCAATTATCTAGTTCCTGCCTGGACTCAATGAGGAGGGAACTTGCAGAGTCCAGTGTCACTAACTTCCACCCCATAGAACTTCCCCTCTGCTTGGATTTTGACTGAATGTATATCTCTTTATGTTTATTCTAACTGGAGTTCATTAATTTTCATAAATGTAGAAATTGATAGTTTCATCAAATTTGGAATTTTTTTACTCATTATTTTTTTCTCATCTTTTCCTGGTTTTATCTCTTTGTCCTCTCCTTCTGATATTCTCATGGCATTTATCTTTACTTCTTATCCTGATTATTCTTCAGTTGCATACAATTGATCTATTTTAAATTTCACTGTTTCTTTGTTGTTCTGTATCATAGGCTGGCTTTTCTAGAGAAGAAAATTCATTGAAATTTATGTATGTACACATAAAGAGAGGTTTTATATCAAGGGAATGATTCACACAGTTGTAGAAGTAGGCAAGTCCAAAGTCTGTGGGTTAGATATTAGGTTGATGACTTCTGACATGTATCTGCTGTTGTTGTTGTTAAGTACCATCAAGTTGGTTCAAACTCATAGTGACCTGTTTAGGCTTTTTGAGGAGCAGCTGGTGGATTTGAACCACAGACTTTGAGGTTCAAACTGACCTTGTGGTCCAGCGCATCTCCTGCAGCACGACACCACAGTAGGGCTGATAAAACAAGATCAGCAGGTCAAATGGCAAGCAGCCAGGTCAGAGAGGTAAGATAGTGGTTATTGATGACTCTCAGGATAGGCAGGTAGGAAAGTAAGCCACTGACTCAAGTCCAAAGAATTGGAGGTAGAATGACAAGTCAGATACAGATTCCAAATCCAGTAGAAAGCAAGCAACTTTGCCCAACCCTGAGGAAACTTCCTTTCAATTGATTGGCAGCGTAGCAAATCTCATCATGGAAAATAACTACATTGTAACTGCCAAACCACCGAGATTCCTGGTTGACACAAAATCTTAACTATTACATTATGGTACCATCTACTTTGGGGCCATCATACTGAATATTTTGTATTCCTGGTGTGGTGCTGTATGATAAAGCACTGGACTGTAAGGTCATCTTGAACCACAAAGTTGGCAGTTCAAATCCACCAGCTGTTTTCAGAAACACACTACAGGGTTGCTATGAATTGGAACGGAATCAATGACACTTAATAATAACAACAATAAGTCAGTATTTTATTTTGGATATTGGACTTTTCAACCAAAGAATTTCTGTATGATTTCTAAAAATGTTTCTCTTTATTGGTATTTGCTTTGAGTTATTATCATCTTACTTTCTTGTATATAACAACAACAATAGTTTCCTTTATTTCTTCAAGTATACGTTCCTCTAGTTATCTGAACAAACTGCTGTTTTGAATTGTTTGTGAGTTAAACATCTGGGTACTTTACGGAACAATTTCTGTTGTTTTCTCCCCCCCCCCCACCCCCATAAATACGGATCACAATTTCCTATTTTCTACATGTCTTATCGACCCGACTCGATGGCACTTAACAACAACAACAACATGTCTTATCATTTGTTGTTGAAATTTTGATACTTTAGGCAATATATTGTAGAAATTCTTCTCCTTATCTCCCTCATTTTTGTTGTTGCTAAATGTTGTCAAGTCAATTTCAGCTCATAGCTAACTTGTATAAGGTTTCTGAGTAACAGTTGGTGGGTTTGAATCACTGACCTTCTGGTTAGTAGTCCAGTACATTTCCTACAGTGCCACAGCAGACTCCCTATGCACCTTTCTGGAGATTGTTTTTGTTGTTTACCAGTTCATTTGTTTAGTAACTTGGCTATATTCCTGTTCAGTGTGACGCCTATGATGTTGCTTCTCAAAGGGTTCAACCTTGGACATGCCCAGTATCCTGAGGCAGGAGTGGTTATATAAGGATTTTCTTTGATTAACTCTTTCTCTGATCGCTCTTCTAAACTGTTTGATTACTTTGGAATTATACCCAGCAGATTTGCTCTACCAATTGTTGCCTGATTACTTGTTTAAGTTATCTATTGTTGTTGCAATATAAATACCACAAGTTGTTCTTTTTGTTAAGTGCCATTGAGTCGGTTCCTACTAATAGCAATGCGCTATGGTGTTTCCAAGGAGGGTTTGAACCCACCACACAAATGGATGGAAAAAAATGTGAATTCAGGATGCTGGTTTTAGGCAAAGTCTTCCTTTCTTAGAAGACTCTGGAGGAAGGTTCTTGTCTCTGCTAAATTTATACTCCTGGGTGATATTCCTGTGGTTTAGCGTCTCTTTTCCTTCATCTCAGCTTTCACTTGCATGTTTAATCTCTCTGAATCCTCCCATTACATTAACTATAGCATTATCCAGCATTATGCATTTACAGCAAAATCTAGTCTCTGACTTCTTGGTACAATAAGGACATACATTTGACAGTAACTAATGCTGTGGTGTCAAGGTGCTCTGGTAGCATAGTGGCTATGAATCTGGCTGCGAACGGCAAGGTCAGCAGTTCTAAACTACCAGCTGCTCCGCGGGAGAAAGATGAGGCGTTCTGCTCCCGTAAAGATTAACAGCCTTGGAAACCCTGTGCAGGGTCGCTATGAGTCAGAACCGACTCCACGGCACATAACAACAACAACAACAAATGCTGTGGTGTCAGATGAGAGTAACTTTGACTATGATTGTTGTTGTTGTCATTAATGTTGTTGAGTCAATTCTGACCCATTGAGACCCTGTATAGGGTTTCCGAGGAGCAGCTGGTGAGTGAGCTTGAACCTTGCAATTCAAAGCCGACCTTGCAGTTCTAACAGCTTTGCAGTCTGGCGCATTAACCCACAGCACCACACCAGGACTCCTTGAGGTTATATGGGCCAGTGGTTTGTCAGTTGAGTAAGGACACAATTTGGTGGTTATACAGTGATGTAGTCATCCTTCAATCTGTTATCAGATGTGCTCATCCTCCATTTTTTCTGTTTGTTTGTTTTTAGTGAGAGTGAGGTTTTCTTTATTCGATTTTGCAAACTCGAGCACCCAGGATCATAGACATGGGCAGACATGCCACATGGCCATTTGACAAAGAGTCCATAGGCAAAAGTCCAGTCCATCAAATTGTAGCAGCTGATGCTTGCTCAGAGTATTAAACATCTTCATATTCATCTGGTCATGTTCTAGTCAGCTCAACAAGCCTAGCCATCCAAGCTAGTTCAAATGAATACCAGCTGCAAGCTTGGGAGTTCACACATATCTCCTTGAACTTCAAAACAATCAGCTTTCCCTCTTATTTCATCTCAAGGTCAATTCATCCTCCATTTTTCTTAACAATAATTTTCACATAATTATCTGGTCTTTGGGACCTATCCATGTTCATAAGTGAGGACAAGGTGTTTATAACAAATACAATAAGACACACAATGCAATAATACTGTCTCATTAGCACAATGAAAACCTATTCACAAATGGGATTGTAACCAATGGTTGTGGTTGCTGTTGTTGTTAAGTGCCATGTCGAGCTGGTTCTGACGTATAGCAACCCTGTATAGGGTTTCTGAGGAGCAGCTAGTGAGCTGGAACCACAGTTCTTGCTGTCCAAACCGATTTTGCAGTTCAGCGCATTAACCCACAGTGCAACACCAGTAGAATTCATATTTTGGGAGAACACAAATTAATCCACAACATTGCTTTATTGTTTTCAATAATGCCTAGGTCATAAATTGAATCACAGTCTGATCTAATTTTTAATTCCAGCAGATTTTTTTTGAGGTTAATCTTTAAAGTTTGTTCTGATCCTATAGGGCTCCTTTTAAATGCCCCCCCCCCTCCCTGTTTCTTTCTGGACTCCAATTTAGTCTTAGGCTTTGTTTTTTCATCCCTCTCATAGAGTTACCAGCTATCTCATAATTGCTTACCACCAAAAACTCTTATTTATTTATTTTTAAAAAGCAACCTTATGCTAGAACTTTCCCATGTTATAGTTATTGTTGTATGACATTGAATCAGTTCTAAACTACAGCAACCGTGTATAGGGTTTCCAAGAGTATACTATATTTTTAAATAAGAGCAATTTCTTTGGTGAGAACTTGAAGAATTCTCTGTTTTTATGGATTGCCTCACTTCCTGGGTGAATTTTTTAAGTGCTGGGTGGGGTTTTATAGCTTTTCTGGGCTACATTTGCCTCTACTAAAGTTAAATATCTTCTGGGAAGAAGGTAATTGAGACTTCTGTATTCTTGCCCTGCCACATTAGTACGTCCTCTGATATATGAATGGAAGCTGAGTGGCCAGAAGGGGTTCCCTAACTCTCAGTGCACCACCAAGAAGTTAGCTCTGCAACTGGGAATTGGAAGGGATAACTGATGATGGTTTACCTTTCCTGGTGAGATACCATATTCCTTGAGTGGAAGCCAAGGGAAAAGGGAACCCGATCTTCTTAGTCGGAGTCCTAGTGTGGCGCTGTGGGCTAATGCTTCAGTCTGCAAAGTCGTTTGAACTACAAGGTTGGTGGTTCAATCTCACCAGCTGCTCCTCGGAAACCCTGTATAGGGTCGCTATGGATCGGAATCGACTCGACAGCACTTAACAACAACAAGCCTTCTTAGTCATGCCTCCTAAATGGAACTTTCATCTTTAGTCATGCTTCCTGAGTGGCACTTCCATCAAGCTGAATTCGGGGTTTAGGAGACACCATTTCATGTGTCAACTGCTACCACCTCTTCCTGTTCTTATTAAAGCTTAGTAGGTATTCTTGAGCTCTGGTAGCGTAGTGGTTACGAATCGGACTGCTAACCACCAGTGGTTCCACGAGAGAAAGATGAGGTGTTCTGCTCCCGTTAAGATTCACAGCCTCGGAAACCCTGTGCAGGGTCACTATGAATCGGAACTGACTCCACGGTACTTAACAACAACAACAGATATTCTTGAATAAATATTTCTTCATTTGCTATATATCGTAAGGATAATTTATAGAGACTTTTAAACTGTGGTTTCTTCATAATTTTAATAAGTCTTAGTAATCTTATTGGGGAATGGGTCTTTAGGGCTCCTACATCACCATTTTAGAAGTAAAACCCTCCCCAAATCTTCCTTTTTTTTTTCTTTTTCTTTGCTAGTCATCCCAATTTGAAGACTAATTCTTTCTTTAGGTCTCCTTTTAATTTTTTTAAAAAAATTAGCCTCTGATAATTTTCTGCATTCTGTTTTTTTTTAAATCATTTTTTTTATTTTCCGAATCACTCATTGGTACACACTAAATTTCTTAGATGATTCCGTGGTTCTCATATTTTCTAACCTAGTCCTTTTGTCGTAATTTTAATGAGCCTTATTTAATTTTGTATTATAGGGTATCATTTAAATTCTAAATGTTAACCATCATGTTTCCAGATAGCAATAGCTTTATTTTTATCTCATTGCTATATTTTAAGAGCATACTTCAAAATTTTTTATCTTCTTAATTTAGAGGTTTTGCTTGTTAGGTACCAATCTATTCCCTGAATTCTTATCTTTTTTTACTTCCTGGGGTAAATGTCTTTGATTATCTTTATCTTTTTCTTGCTTTATGTTTCACTGATCTTAGTTGTCTTCCTATATCTAAGGATAAAGTACTGGTTTTATTATTCTAGTTAGCTGGTGTGGTTTTCATTGTGGTGTGTGCAGGTCTGTCTCCCCATTGTTCCTTTCTCTCACTATAGAGACTGTGTTACTACTCTGTGTCTTTGATTGAGACTGAAGAACACAGAGCTTTCTTTTCTTTTTCTTTTTCTACTTTTTATTGTGAATTGAGTAAAGGTTTGCAGGGCAGATCACCAGTTTTATATTTAAAAAATCTTTGATTTCACTTCATTTCAATCCCATCTTTGTAATGTCTTTCTTCTTTCCCAAACCTTCTGAATTGTGTCCTTGATTAAATGCTGTGCTTTTGATCTTGAATGGTTGGCCATTCTATAATACATGTACCTCTTTGGTGTTGCTGTCTCCCATGTACACCTATTTCTTGGTTGAAAATTGAGCCAAGAGAATAAATTCAGTTCTAGACCTAAAGAGTGACCCAGGGCCGTGGTCTAGGGTTCCTCTAATCTCTTTCTGACCAGTAAGCCTAGTCTACTTCATCATTTTGAATTTTGTTCCATATTTTCTCCCACTGCATCTAAGACCTTGTAATATGATCTGTTTCAGAGTAGTGGGTAATGGTAGCTGGGTACCATCTAGTTCTTGTCTCAGTGACGTGGAGACTAATGTTCCCATGTTCCACTAGTTCATTGGACTCATTGTTTCTAAGTATCTTCAGTTTTCATCATTCTTTTTTCCTCCAAAGGGAGAGACCAATAGTTTCACCTTATACGGCTACTCATGAGTTTTTAAGACCCCAGTTGATCCTCCCAAAAGTAGGATGTAGAACACCATCTTTGTAGACAATGTTACGTTAACGGTGTCCCCAAGACCATGGTAATGAGCCACCAGGTCTAGCAACTTATAATGTCTAAGAATTTTCAACAATTTTGCCCCCTGTATACTCTGTAGGATGTGCACTTTAATTTAAACCAAAAAGTTGATGGTTCGGAGCTACCATATACTCCACTGGAAAAAGATGAAGCTTTTTAGATCCTGCAAAGATTTACAACCGTGGAAACACTATATGGGTCTCTATGAATTGAAACCAACTCAACAGCATTTAGCAACAACAGCATGCTCTGCTACATTCATGGATATATTTGCAGCAAAGATAAATCCCCATGTAAAAAGATTCTCTTTCAAACATTTATGTATTTGTGGATATACTGTCACTCTCCCTCCCACTATACCTGTTACCTTATGCTTCACTATCTTGATGTTGTTGTTAAGTACCGTCCAGTTGGTTCTGACTCTTAGTGACCCTGTGTAGGGTTTTCAAGAAGCAGATGGTGAGTTTGAACCTCCGACTTTGTGGTTCAAACCAACCTTGCAGTCCAGCATATTAACACATTAATCCACAGTGCCACACCAGGACTCCTATGCTTCACTATAGACATACTATTAATTTTGTTGTTGTTGTTTTTTACTTTATCCTTTTCCCTCTCCTTGTCCTTCATACCTCTGATTTTCAGCCTGGATCTTCTAGCAAGTTTTGCATAAATTGTCAGATTTTGATCCCATTTTTAACTCTTACTGAAGGTGTTGTGAGCACCGGGTTTCTTAACTATTTTCTCTGTTTATCTGCTGTCTGTTTTACCATAAAGAAAAAATATATATATCTTAGTTACAGATGACCCTCTTCTATGTTTTTATAAAATGATAAAAGAAGAGGCTGAATCTATATAAATCATGTCAACTTGCACACATACACACACACATATGAAATTTCAAATTCTCCTCAGAATGGAATTCCTTGAACTGTCAAGAAACCCCTGAGAAGGTTAAGGGAATATCACTTATGTGAATTATTGTTAATCAGAAAAACATTCTAATATAATTCTGTGGAAATTGAGAAATATGTCATTTTCATAAGGCAGAATGAAAGAAATTTTAAATTTTGAGGCAATATATGTGATTGATAAAGCAAGTCAAAGTAGAGCTTTGACTTAAAAGAGATGACATTAAGACCTTGAGAATTTGGAAAATGGAAAAAAAATGATAAAGAAGATGAGAGACTACTGAAAAGAATTAAGGAAAAGATTCAAGTTGAGTTTATTGCCAGTCATATTACTATGGTGAATGCACTGGACTGCAAAGTTGGTTTGAACTGCAAGGCTGATGGTTTAAACTCAGCAGCTGTTCCTCGGAAACCGTATACAGATTCGCTGTGGGTCGAAACCAACTCAATGGCACTTTGCAGCAACAACAACAATATCATATTTTCTGTCCAACTCTTATTGAGTTGTCTCCAATTCATGAGGATCTCATGTACTCAGAGGTGTAGCTAAGATATGGCAGGTGCCCAGGGTACCACTTAAATAATAAGGAGTGTTCATTAATCTGGTACAACCCAACGTCCATCTTTAAACACAGTAAATATTTAGAGGCATAGACAATGTGGGAGCAAAGATAGGTACTTGCCTTAAGACACAAGTTTTAGGGAGTAAAAGACAAGGGGTGCAAAGACATCCTAAGGTGCCACAAATATAAAACGTTCTTTACTGAGGCAGCCAGACAAGAGTGGGAAAGATGTCTGCTGACTCATCACCACTATCAATGTCTATTCATCTTGAAACTGAGAGAACACTCAAATTGGAATGGACATAACTTAGAGTTTGCCCTTTGGGGTGTAACCTTTCCTACACTCCTGTATGTACTAAAAAACAAAACGTTGCCTCATCTTGTGTCATCCTCACAATTATCAGCATATTCAAGTCCTTCATTGAATTAGGGCTTCATTGAATTCCTTATCTAGGGTTGTCGTGACTGCTTTTCTTCACTGTTTACAGAAGTCATTTCTAGGACTATAGACTCAATATCTACCCAAAGTGTCTTAAAATGCAAGGCACATCCTTCTTAGATGCTTCAAAAACTAGATACTCAGTCAGATCCTTTAAGGGAAAGAAAAGAAGCAAAAATAATGCCACAATGAATTAAACGACATAGAGATGCATGTTGGAATTGACATTTGAACAGTTGGCCATGTATCATTCTGAAACCTACAACACTATGCAGAGCATGAGGTCAATACCCACAGTAGGAGGCTATGAGAGGACACTGTGTTTATGTGTATGTTATGTGTATGGGATGGGATGGGAAAGGAATTGAGAGAGAGTATGCATGTATTGAAATTAGAGTCATGTGCAGAGAGACATGGTTAAGTTCTGAAGACCAGATCTTCATGTGAAATAAATGCTATGCAAAAGTCGGAGGACTTGCCTATCTTTCTCAGCAGTGTGCTACCCCTTGTCACCTTTACCCCCACCCCCGTAGATTACCCCCAGCATATGTCAGGCTGTGTGAGGCACAGCAGGATCCCTTCCTGCCCCATCATTATGGAGCCTGGAATTGAGGGTTGTGGTGGAGGTGGTGGTAGTTGGGTGTGGCCAGTTTACCCAAATCCCCTAGTCCTCCATCCACCACGTCCCCCACAAGCTCCTTTCCCACCTTTAACCCATCAGTATTCAGCACCTTTGGGCTCTTACCTGGCCTTCCTTGCCCACCTACAATCTTGCATTGTCCTGCTATTGTCCCATGTCCTCTGTGACAGGACAGAGATATTACCGACAAATGGGAGAAGGCATACTGCAGCTGGTTGGCCACCATCCACCATTCATGTAGCCTGGTCACCTCTCTTGTTGTTGTTGTTAAATGCCATTGAGTTAGTTCCAACCCATCGTGACCTTGTATATAGTTTCTGAGGAGTGACTGGTGAGTTTGAACCGCTGAATCTGCAGTCAGTTCTTATCCTACAGTGCCACACCAAGTCATCTCTAGGACACTGTTGTTATTGTTAAGTGCTGCTGAGTTGATTCCGACCCATAGCAACCCCGTATGAGGTTTCCAAGGAGCAGTTGGTGAGCTTAAACCACCGACCTTACAGTTCCAACAACTTTGCAGTCACACAGGGCCACATCAGGACTCCTTGTTGTTGTTGTGTTAAGTGCCGTCGAGTCGGTTCCGACCCATAGCGACCTTGTACGTGGTTTCCTAGGCTGTAAGTCTTTACGGAAACAGAAAGCCTCATCTTTCTCCCACGGAGCAGCTGGTAGTTTCGAACTACTGACCTTAAAGGTCGCAGCACGATTTGCAACCACTACACTGCCACAGCTCCTTCCTATGTGGGTCCAAATCATCAGAGGTGCCAGCTGAAAATGCTTTCAAATTGTCATAATGCAAACTATCAGAAATGAAATAGTCAATAAGTGAGGAGTGGGTGTAAATCTATCAGATGAATTATCTCAGCATTTTCCAGTGTGATCTGGATTTGAATCACTTAAATCAAAAGAAAAATAATCCACTGGGTTATTTGGTTTTCCCTTTAGGTTTACTTTACAGATAAATGTAAAAATGGCTCCACCATGTGGCCACATTCTGCATGTTGCTCAAAGGAATCAAACACTGCAGCAGTATAGTGAATCAGATCATAAATACGATTTATTAATTTATTCAGTAAATACTGAGTACCTACCATGTGTTCTTGGTGGGATATTGTAAACAAAACAAATGTAATTCCTGATTTCTTGGACTTCATACTCACTGTTTACTCTTTCTCTGGATGGGTAAACTATATTAAAATGAATACAAATCATAGCTTTTTAATTTTTCTTGACTATCAGAAGGAAGAGTACATTGATTTTTGCTACCCAGAAAGAAGTCCATATGGTATTGCCCTGGGCTTCCATCATAACTTCAAAGGGAAT
Source organism: Chrysochloris asiatica (assembly GCF_000296735.1). Classification (NCBI taxonomy): domain Eukaryota; kingdom Metazoa; phylum Chordata; class Mammalia; order Afrosoricida; family Chrysochloridae; genus Chrysochloris; species Chrysochloris asiatica. The sequence goes on along the minus strand of NW_006408695.1, from coordinate 1,152,486 downwards.
ATTTTACAACGTCTAAAGCCATCGATGTCCTGAAAACAAAGGTAGAGCATTTCCTCTAACTTGCCCAAGGATACACTAAGGTAACACCAACATTAACATCCAATTGGACCAGTATAGCTGCAAAAATAAATGTTCTGTCACCTACATCATAAGCCTGAGCACACCAGGCAGAAGCTTCTGTTGGAGACTCATGTCAGTCCTTCCACTGAAAACTCAGTTAATGTCAGTATCCTGTCCTCCAGGAATACTGGCCAGCAGCTAAGCTGAGGTGTGCTGCTGACAATGGAGTCACTCCTATTGCTGGGTGCTTCACTCCTGGAACCTTCACTAACCAGATCCAGACAGTCTTCCGGTAGCTACTGACCCCAGAGCTGATCACCAGCCTCTCACAGAGGTGTTTAATGTTAACCTACTTCCCACAGCTCCATGTCACACAGATTCTCCTCTGTGCTACATGAACAATGCCATACATGCAAAAACAAGAAAGCAAACTCAGTGTGTCTGATACGATGGGTGCCTGGGAGGTTCTGTGCATGCATGACACCAGCTCTCGTGAGCACCCATGAGAGGTCATGCCTAACCTCTATTTCTACAGAGATATTGAAGAGTTTGTAAAGGAAAAGCAAGCTATGACAAAGAAGGAGCTCCAGTTGCTGGATTTACTGATGCTCACTCCTTGGTCCAGACTGGTCTTCAGGTTGCCTACTCAGTAATTCTCTACTGAATCTGAAGTCTTCAGCCTGCACCTGAAGGCTCTTCAGTATTCCGCACTGCTGAAGCCTCTGAATAGATAGAAATGATCTCTAAAAGGACGTAAGCAGTTTTTCCACAGTCTCTTAGAAAATAAACATTGGTTTCTAAAAACTATAAACAAGGCATAGGATAGGTTTTAGTTCTGTATGTGTTGATGACCAACACCGAGAAAACACTTGCTTATATTTCCTTCTCTGGGACATAGGCTGGTGCAGATAAATTACTCCTGATCCTACAATACAAAACAATGAGGATGTTCTTCAGATAAAAAAGAAAAAATTACATATACAAACACATTCCAAAATTTGTTTTCAAAATTGTCATCAGTGGTCTCTCTATGGATCCAGATAATATGCAAAATCAAGACCAATTGGGTTACATGATTTCTAATTTTTCTTCTGAAGTCCCTGGTGAGTTCAAATGGTTAATGTGTTTATCTGCTAATCCAAAAGTTGGAAGTTTGAGTACATCAAGAGGTTCCTTGGTAGACAGGACTGCCAATCTACTTACAAAAATCACCCATTGAGAACTATGGAGCATAGTTCTACTTTGGCACACATTGGGTTACTATGGGACTTCTGGTGTAGCACTGTAGGATAAGCATTGGACTGTGAACCACAGGTCAACAGTTGAAACCCACCAGCTGTTTCTCGGAAACCCTATATATGGTTGTTATGACTTGTAACTGACTTGGTGGCACTTAACAGCAACATGGTAATGTTCTTTCTATCGACAGAAAGTTTTATTCTTATGGTCAGGAATAATTGATTTTTTTTTAAAAGTCACAGATATATGAGTTTGAAAGAAGATACTTGTACATTTACTGCAAACATAACTATGAATGTGGTATAGTATATAGCAGACAATGTGATGAAAACTTTTTATCAAACATCATAAGGTAATGAGTTGCTGGATCTAGAGGTTCAGGACTATAGTCTCAGAGGACATCACAATCGATTGGCATAGCATAATTCACAAAGACAGTGCTCTATATCTCACTTAGGTGCGTAGTGTCCAGTCACTCATGAGTGGCCATCTAAGTTACAGCTATTGGTCTCTCCCTGTATGGAAGAAAGAGTGATGGGACTTGAAGAGTCTTGGAATCAATTAGTCTAGTGAACTAATGGGACATGTGAATATCTGTTTCCATGACTCTGAGATAAGAATGACGTGGTGTCCAGCTGCCACTACCCATATAAATGGTCATTAGAAGGTCCCACATAGAATGAGAGAAAATGTGGAACAAACCTCAAAATTATATATAAAAATGAAAAGACTGGGCATACTGGTCAGGAAGAGATTGGAGGACTCTAAGACTATGACCCTTGGCCACATTTCAAGTCTGGAAAGGAACTCACTGTCATGGTCCAATTTTCAGCCAAGCAGTAGATAGGTATATGGGAGTGTACAAGAACACTGGAGAAGTGCTCACTATGTAAAGTTCTGTCTTTCAAAATCAAAAGGGCAGCATGTACCTAAGGACAAAGTTGAGAAGGGATGGTAGTGTGAGTGGAATAGGATCATTGTTATTGCACGGAGGGGATTGCAATCATTAATATGAAATAAAGTATGTGATTGTTGAATACCAAACTCTTGATCTTGTCTGTAAACCTTCACTCAATTCATAAGAAAAAGTTAAGAAAAAAAAAAAATCAATTCCTAGGCAGAGTCAGACTTTGTATTAAATGCTCTTGTCTTCTGACCTTTCCCAATACATCCAGTGAAAGGTGTAGTTGCTGCGTTTTAATGCTGTTTCACCTTATGGATCTGTAGGATCAACACTAGCCTTGGAACCATAATGTGGGCAGTTCAAGCCCACCAGCTGCTCTGGGAGAAAAAATGAGACTTTTTGTTCCCGAAAAGCTTTAAAGCCTAGGAAATCCTATACAGGGTTGCTATGAGTCAAAACCAACTCCTCATGGAAATAAGATATTCACCTCATGAATTAATTATAAAATTAAATTAGTCATCATGCTAAATGAACTCAGATTATCACTTGGAACACAGTGCACACTCTAAATTCATGTTTGTAAGGCAACTAGTTGTATCTGTCTACTGGTTTTCACATTCCTTTTTCCCAATTCACCCTTTACTGTGCTTTCAAACATAGTTTTATAAAGTACAAAAAATCAGTTTCTTTCTGATAAACCTTTTAATGGGTTTTTCATCACAAAGAGAACACTAGAACATTAGAATTTATTTTATTGTATGACTATGCTTCAAACCTCCTTTCTCTACCCTTGATACTCCACCCTTCTACCTCCATGCCTTTTTATCCTAACTGGGAGGTCATTCTCCCTATTTTCTACCCATTAAAATCCTTTTCACATTTTAAGCCAGGTTTTAAAAGATAACATTAGACCAAACATTATCTTTTCTTCTCTTTTAAATAATTGCATTAACATTATTGTTGTTAAGTGCCTTCTAGTAGGTTCTGACTCAGAGTGACCCTGTATAGGGTATCCAAGGAGCTGCTGGTGGGTTTGAATCACTGACTTCTCTGTTAGTAATCCAGTACTTACCCTGTAGTGCCACACCAGAGCTCCATATTCATACTGTTGTTGCTGTTGATAAGTGCTTTGCTGTTGGTTCTGACTCATAGCAACCCTGTATAGGGTTTCCGAGGAGTGGCTGGTAAGTTTATTAAACTCTTACTGTCAGACTCTGTTCTAAGTAAATTCTTTACATCATCACTTTTTGTTGGAAAGAAAGTTCTAGACATATTTAGAGAAGGATAGTAAGGTTTATGAATAGAATAGTAATGTTTATGACAGAGTTTAGAGTTTAGTTTAATGAAATGCAAAATATATACTGGTTAAGCATGTGGGTTAGACACTGGATTGAGATTACCTGGGTTCTAATCCAGGCTCTATCACTCATTAATTTTGTGACTTTGGATAGTGTTTATTTTGTCTATTTTTATCCTTTTAACATGTTTCTGTATTTATAAAGAGAATTACAATCATACTTTCTACTTATGAGATTACTGTGGCAATCAAATTATAAAAATTTGAAACAAAGAGATTGGATTATTAATGTCTTTGCTGTTTCTTACATTGCAATCCAGGTCAATGTACTGCCTAGTCAAGAGACAAATGTTTGGACCATGTCATTCAAATAATTCAACATAGCACCGCAGGCTCATATAGAATATTAATGGGGGGTTTGTGGATGCTTCCTGGACAGGAACATGGAAAATAAAGCTGAGAATAAAAATACTGTTTTCAAATTAGAATTCTAATTCCAAATTTATGTGCAGTCAGTTTGGTAGGTAATTATGTTGACTGGATTTCACTAAGATTTGTGATTTCTTCAGATAATTCTTTGTCCTCCATATCATGTGTGTAATTCAGCAACTGCATCCATTTTTTTAAAAAAGGAATTGTTTCATGACAAGAATCTAAATTGATTTTCAAAGGTTACAAAGTCCTTCACAATCTTATTAAGAAGTGAATGAATATCAGGAGCTGCAGTTGGTTGACAAATGGTTTCAAAACTATCTGATAAAAACAGTATACTGTGAACCATTCCCATTATTTAAGCTGCAGAAGAATTGGAACATGGCAGGGTGGCAGGAGCTGGAGGAAGTGGGAGTAAAAAGCTTCTCTACTATGGAGGTATGGTAGCGGTAGCGTAGTGGTTGCGAA
>NW_006408695.1:1145194-1147986 GCF_000296735.1 Chrysochloris asiatica | reverse complement strand
TTGTTGGATTCTTCTTAATTTTCATGTTTGCTTGTTCTGCTTGGAAGTTCATTTTCCTGGTAAGTTATTAAGTATTAACTTTCTTTGTTGTTACCTTATAGTCTATTAATTTTTCTCTCCATTTAAGAGATTCTGTTGTATCCTGTGGTTACGAATCGGGCTGCGAACCTTAAGGTCAGCAGTTCAAAACTACCAGCCACTCCGCGGGAGAAAGATGAGGCTTTCTACTCCATAAAGATTAACAGCCTTGGAAACCCTGTACAGGGTTGCTATGAGTCGGAACCGACTCCACAGCACATAACAACAACAACAACAACTATGGAGGTAAAGGGAGTCCTGGTGTGGTGCTGTGGGTTAATGCACTGGACTACAAAGTCAGTTTGAAATGCAAGGTCGGTGATTCAAGTTCACCAGCCACTCCTAGGAATCACTATGCGGAGTTACAATGAGTCACAAATGACTCAGCAGCACTTAACAACAACAATCAAGGTAAGGTCCTAAAGTGTAAAAAGAAAGGCAGATTTCAGTGTGTTTGTGCATGCATATTTTCCCTCACTCTTCAAAATGATGGTCTTTCCCAACATCTCTCTACATCTGCAGACATTTCTGTAGGAAATCATTTACAATCAGAGATGTCTGCAGATGTGAATTTCATGGATAAAAGCAGCAACCTTCCAAATAATTTTCTCTAATCCTTTTCTCCACTTTTCTTTCTACAACGCCAGAGTAAACTTGCTTATGCAAAACCTTAACATTGCAATATATTTTCTTAAAAGTCCTATTGTCTTTTAATTAGGCCAAAACCACTCAGTCTGGCAAGGAGCTCTGGTAGCACAGTGGATTAGGACTTGGGCCACTAACCTCAGAGTCAGTAGTTTGAATCTTGCAGTCAGTCTGCAGAAGAAAGATGAGGCTTTCTGTTCCTGTAAAGGAAACCATATATAAGGTCACTATGAGTCAGAACTGACTCTATGGCAGATAACCACCACCACTTAGCCTGGCTTTCAAAGATCACTGCCTACCTTTGCATTTCTCCTACCTTGTATCACTGTACTCTACATTTCAACTACTTTTTATTCACTTTCCCTGACTTTGACTGCACATTTTTATCTTCCTTTCTATGCCTATATTTATTTATGCTGTTCCTTTTATCTGCAATGTCTCTATGCAACTGGGTGAAGCAGCTTTAATTAAATACAAAATACTATCGGAGTATGAAGTTGAACCATATGAAATCACCATATTTATAATAAACACATCAAATAGAATACTGGCAAGTTATTAAGGTTCAGCATGTTAATTAAGGATCAGCATATTAACACTTCACAGAGAACTTCTACAAACATTATCCATTTAACCTCCACATAACCCTGAGAAATGGGTGGAACTGAGGCTCAGCAGTATGAAGTGACTTTTTTTCTCTGTAGTGTGGGTGGTAGGGAGAAGAGTTAGAATGCAAAATCAGCTGCACCACACAGTCTCATCCCAAATCTCTAATTTCACAAAGGACTATGTCCATCTCTCTCAGGACTTCCCCAATGTTTCTAACTTGTATCATTTCTGCTGATGTTTCTCCTTTCTAATTAAGAGCTGCATAAAGCTTTAAAAATATTTCATTAAAGAGACCCAGCTAAGTATTAATAAATAATGCTGATTCATGCTTCAAATAATTAAGTGCATTTTTATTTTCACATTTTAATTTAGTATCAATAAATGATGTGAGCATAATATGATATACTATGTGCAGTATGTTAGGCATTAAGAATTCATTCACCTGCTTCTAAGGGCACTCAAGCTAATAAAATTGACTAGCATATTTAGTTCTTGAAAACGAATGAAAAGGAAACCAGCAACAGTTGTCCCCATAAGTAAACTGTCTGATACAGACTTTGCACCTACAACTGTCAAAACAAATTAAGCAAGTCACACCCTTCCCTTCCCCTTTGCTTAGAAGCAGCTGTCCACAGTACCAATCAGAGCTTATATTGAAAATTAAATGCAATGAATTTATTTTCCACGACTCAGAATTATAGAACAATTTTACTGAAATGGAGGGTTTTCTCACATATTTATTTAAATGGTTGTTGTCTTCTGTAAAAAACTAAAAAGGCATGTACAGAAATAAATGGGGATAAACTTTTTTTTTTTTTTACAAATTTTAAATCAGCATTTAAAATCAGTTTTAATCAGAACATAATTTACTTACAATAAAATTCACCAATTTTAAGTGGACAAATATCCCCAATTATGTAATTCCCGCCCAAATCTTTTTTTTTTTTTTAACCAATTACTGTTGAGTAGATTCTGACTATAGTGACCCTACATGTATCTGAGTAGCTCTGTGTCACATGGAGTTTTCAATGACTGATATTTAGAAGGTAGAATACTTACTTTCTTCTGAGATACCTCTGGGTGGACTTGAAACTAATCTTTCAGTTAGCTGCTAAATATATAAATAGTTTGCACCACTAAGGGACTTAATCAAAATCATTATATATAACCTATCATCCTCAAACTTCCCTTTGGAATACTTTTCAGCCAATAACTTTCTCTCACATCTAGTTCATAATTAGCACTGATCTGATTTTAGTCATTATAGTTTTGAGCATCTAGAATTTCATATAAATTAAATTATACAGTATGGAGTTATTTGTGTTTAGATTATTTCACTTAAAATAATGCTTTTAAAATTAACTCATTTTTATATGTATCAGTTCATTAGTTTTAATTAATTTTATATACATATACAAATAGGAGCCTTGGTGTGACACTGTAGGATAAGCACTGAACTG
>NW_006408695.1:1139874-1144224 GCF_000296735.1 Chrysochloris asiatica | reverse complement strand
AAAAAAAAAAATTAATAATGTTTAGAAATTAACACAATAGTTAGAGAACTAATATACTGCTGAGCTCTTAAAAGGGAGAAAACCAACTCAGTCCTCTACATTGCCTATGACATTACTTATCTTAACAACCTGTTAAATTGAATTTAAAAAATTATTTATTTATGATATTGTGAGATTTGAAACAAGAACTCTATGAAGTCTTGGGTTTTTAAATACTTGTTTTAATGAATATGATAATGGTGTCCTATTAGTATGAAATAGGATTAAGTCTAATTATAATGTACTTTGAAATGTTTTATTCACATTTGATCTGAAGTTGTGTGCTTTGATAAAATTCTAATTATGAAATTTTAATTCCTTTAAATTATTGGCTGAAGGAAAATTTGCATCTTAACAAAAATGAAAGAGTGTAGTCCTTTAGAAAAAAAACCAACAAACCTTAATTTGCATGTTCAAAGTGTGAATTTAGTAGTAAATGCCAAGTTTTCAAACAATCTCCAATTACTCTATATTGAACCAAAGAATGAACATTTAAAAGATTCAAAATATTTTTTTTTGCTCACTTTCTCTCTTTTTATTAAACCAGGTTCTGAACTAACATACTACCCATTGACTTCAAGTTGATTCTGATTTATAATGACCCAAGAGGACAGAATGCAATTGCCTCTTAGTATTTTCTAGACTGTACACCTTTAAAGGAGCACTTGGTGCATTTAAACCAATAACTGCAAGTTAACAATGCAGCTCTTAACCCACTTTGCCACCAAGACTCCATAAGTATTGGACTGAGGTAATACAGATTTTGAAAACTTCATTTGTTCTAGTTGGCAAACATTGCTGAGATCTTCCAAGCATAATAATAATTATTTGACTCTTTGCAAAACAAATAAATAGATCAATACACAGACAAATAAAAAAACAAATAAATAAGTAAACTGGCTAGGTAATTTTCTTTATTAAAAAAACTGCCTACTACTTAAGTGTTTCAAACGTTAGTCTTTCCTAGTATGTAATGACTTTTCTCCTTCTGCAATCATCTCAAAATAATAAATATTGCTTTTATTTCAAAGAGAAACCATAATATGAATAAATTTCATTATCAATCTCTGACATTTACCATATTTATGACCTACTTGATAGCTGCATTAATAATTTGTAATTTGCATCAACTCACAAGAACAAATATAGCTATGTCTTTTTTCTTCCCCAGTTGGCCTTTTTTTGTTGCTCTCTTTGGAAGTTTTAAAATGTACAAAATTTATATAATCCCGTATTGAATAGTTGTTACGGTATTTATAGCAGTCTTGGTTATCACAAAGGAAACAGAATGTACTGTGCCTCGCAAATGTGCGTGACAAATTTGCTAAAATGTTGATATCATGGTCTTTGAGTGAAAGATTCATTCTAGCTTTGAGTTAATATTTTTAATTAACAGAAGACACTCAACCCTCGGCCACATTAAAACCAAACCAAACCAAAACAAAACAGAATGGCATGGAAAAAATTCAAAGCAAATAACCTTTTAAAAACCATTAGCATTTTTGATGAAGGAGATGAATAAAATGTAGAGATAGATTATAGATCTAAAATGAAATCATGGAAGTCTATCTTTTTTTTAAACCATTTATTGTGGTTTGGATGAAAGTTTACAGAGTAAATTCGTTTTCAGTTCTACAGTTTATACACAATTGTTCAGTGTTACTGGGTATGTTCAACTGCTAATCTTCAGTTTAGTAGCTAAGAGCAAACCATTTGCACCATTGCCTAGACATATATTGGCACTCAATAAACACTTATTCACACAATAGTTGAATAAATTTAGTGCTTTAAGAAAGTCTTATTAAATAAATGCTTCATTTATTTCAATTGCTTTTCTTACAGATGAGCACATTTAAATCAAGAGAAACGTGTTTGGCCAAAGACCATACTTGCGTTGATGTAGAAACCTGATAATTATTCCTGGTAACAAGCACTTACAAAAACAACAATACAAAGTTACCATTGAGTAGATTCTGTTTCATGATGATCCCATGTGTTTCTGACTAGAAATGAGTAGCACAGGATATTCAGTGATTGTGATTTCAAACTTGCTATATTTCTGGTAATAGCCAACTGCTTAATCATTTGCACTACTCATAATCTCCAACAAGTAATTGCAACTAGGCTAATAATTTTTGCTTGCCCTTGATAAATTATGTTATCTTTCACGGCTAGTCTAGAGAGAAATACCTGTAGTACTTACTAAGATACTGAGCTACTTTTGCCAGATATGAAAAGATGAGTGAATCGTGTTAATTTTGTATCTAACTATAGGTCAGTTAAGATAACAAATGATGTATTGCATTAGACAAATCTGCTGCACAAGTACTCTTTAAGGTCTTCAAGAGCAAAGATGTCAGTTTGAAGACAAAGCTGTGCTTGACTCAAGGCATGGTATTTTCAATGCCATCATATGCATGTGAACGTTGAACATTGAGTAAGGATGACTGTAGAAGAATTGATTCATTTGAGTTACGGTGTTGGAGGACAATACTAAAGTTCCATGGATTGCAAGAACAAACAAACCTGTATTGGAAATTGTTGTTGTTATTGTTAAGTGCTATCGAGTCAATTCCGACCCATAGCGACTGGTGAGCTTGAACCACAGACCTTGCAGTTCAAACGGCTTTGCAGTCTAGTGCATTAACCCACAGTGCCACACCAGGACTCTGTATTGGAAGTAGTACAGCTAAAATGCTTCTTAGAAACCAAGATGGTCAAACTTTACCTCTCATACTTCAGACATATTATCAGGAGGGAGCAGTGTCTGGAGGACACCATGTTTGGTAAAGTGGAGGGTCAGTGAGTAAGAGGAAGACCCCAAATGAGATGAATGGGCACAGTAGCAGCAGCAATGGTCTCAAGCATAGCAACAATTGTGAGGTTGGCACAGAACCAGGCAGTGTTTTGTTCTGTTGTACATAAGGTCACTATGAGTCAGTACCAACTCAATGCACTTAACACAAACATAGGCCAGTCACTTCCCTGTTCCAGATTAAGGTATCCTTACCTATAAAATAGGTGGTTGGAATCAAACATCTTGAATGCCATTTTATTTTACTATTCCATTTTTCTGTGATCCTTTATTTTCAATTTAAGCCTAAGTTTTAAAAAAAATTGTATATAAATATTAATTCCTGGTGTGGCGCTGTAGGATAAGCACTCGACCACAAGGTTGGAGGTTCAAATTCACCAGCCACTTCTTGGAAGTCCTATACAAGGTTACTATGAGTTGAAACTGACTTGTAGTTCTTAACAACAACAATAACATACACACAAATACACACATACACAAGGGTGAGTAAAAAATTATCCACGTTTTGGCTGTAAGATTTTTTAAATTAACGTTTAGAAAAGACAAATACATAATATTTCAACATAATCCCCTTGGTTTTCAGTACACTTTGTCCATCTGTCAGTAAACTTTTGTATTCCCTTATTCATAAACGTTTTAGACTGAGCTGTGAGCAACAAATGCACTGCTGTCTTCACGTCTTCATCACAGGTGAATCTTTCTCCTCAATGGGCTGCTTTGAGGGGACAAAACAGGTGAAAGTTTCATGGAGCAAAATCAGGACTATAGGGAGAATACATTAACTTCTCAAAACGAAGTTTTTTCCAGAGTTTCAACAGTGTGGGCAGAGGTGTGTGGATGTGCATTGTCATGCAAGATTGTAATGACCTAATAGCAGTCCTCCCTCTGCATTTAATCCAAAGTCTAGGCTTCAGCTCTTCAGTGAGCATCTCACGTACAGAGCACTGTTGATTACTGAACCTTTTTCCAGATAGTGTTCCAATACCGGCTCTTGAGAATCCCAGAAAACTGTAAGCGTCAATTTTCCAGCTGATGGTTGACTTTTGAACTTTTTCTTGGTTGGAAATTATGGATGTTGCCACTTCCTGCTTTGCCGTTCACTCTCAGGCTCATAGTGATGAATCCATGTCTCATCAGCAGTAGTAATTTTTTAAAAGAAACTTTTTCCTTCCTTCCAGCATTGGTCCAAATTGTGTTTGCAGATTTCCAAACGTTTCTGTTTATGCTCTTCTCTGAGTTGTTTTGGTACCCATCTCACACAAACTTTTCAAAACCCAAGTCTGTTGTGGATCATATCATAGGCAGAGCCATGGCAGACTTGCAAATGATTTGCCACATAATCCACTGTCACTTGTGTATTCAACAAAATCATTTCACGTGCACAGGCAAAGCTGTCATCAACTGTGGATGTGGACATATGCTTTCATTTAACTGGAGTACAGATAATTTTTTACTCGACCGTGTGTGTGTGTGTGTGTGTGTGTGTGTGTGTGTGT
>NW_006408695.1:1134488-1139299 GCF_000296735.1 Chrysochloris asiatica | reverse complement strand
CTCTAAGGGTAGTGTAGTGGTTACAAATTGGGCTGTGAACCTTAAGGTCAGCGGTTCGAAACTACCAGCCGCTCCACGGGAGAGATGAGACTTTCTACTCCCGTGAAGATTTACACCCTCGGAAACCCTGTACAGGGTCACTATGGGTCGGAACCGACTCGACGGCACTTAACAACAACAACAACAAGGGTCATATGGTTAGAAGCAAGTATCAGATTGAAACCCTAGGCTTTTCAATTAGTCCAGTATCTTTATCTTCATACTACAACACTGGTGAATTTAGAGGTTATGTTTTGTCAAGTATTATTTTAACTGATTTAACATTCCCTTTAAGGAAAATTACTCTACTGAGTGACCTTATTTTTTAAGTGAAATACAGATAATTGATGTTTTGGACACTCTATTAGGAAAGACAAAGTCTAATCCAACTGCTGCTGTTTCTGAATTTTTAATCAAATCCAAGCCTTTGGGATTTAACATAGTTTCCTTTCAGAATAATATATGTTTTGCAGCAGAATGATCACTGGACTTAGAGCTAAAGGACCTGGGTTCTAATCACACAATTCTTTGAGTTACTAGTTATTTGACCTTAAACTTCAGTTTTGTCTTCTCTTTAAAACAAAACAAAACAAAACAAAAAAACAGTTTAGTTTATTGACTTCATAATGTAGAATTCAAGAGTACATGAAATAGCAAACAGTAAACAATTTGTAAATTCTAAATTATTGTACAAATTTAATTAGGATTAAACCATTATTTGTAAAGTAAGCAAACGTTTAAAAATAATTTTCTACCCAAATGTAAAATACAGTAATGTTCATTCAAATTAAAGATATATTTGTTGTAAACAATTAGCAAAATGAGTTAGTTTGACTTTTTTTTTTTGCATGTGTATGAACATACATTTTAAGGGAAAATATTTCAGACAAAAAAATCATTCAATAAATATAAAATAAGGAAGGCACAAAAATATTATTTTAATCATCTCTGTTTAAGTCGGTACTTTTTAGTGCCCTATTAGGCTTTCATATCATAATTTTAATGTAAATACAAAGGCACTTCAGAAAGCTAATTTAAAAATTCCATTATCTTTGAATTCCATTTTTCCATGAACTTTTTAAAGACCCCTTGTATATTCTGCCTATAAATGTTCATCCTTTCATTCCATACTTATTTAACAATCACTGTTTACATATAATGATGTATTTCTTTTACATTCTCCACCATTCTCTCTAAAGTACAAAGCTAAATCTGTCACCATCTTAGAATTTAATGACCTTTCAAAGAGAGTATCCATGTATTTTTCTTAAATTATCATGAGTACTTAAATTTCAGAGATAATTTAAATAAACTCTTCCTTGTTATAGATTGTTGTTGTTGTTGTTAAGTGCCGTCGAGTCGGTTCCGACCCATAGTGACCCTGTACAGGGTTTCGGAGTCTGTAAATCTTTACAGGAGCAGAACGCCTTATCTTTCTCCCGCGGAGCCGCTGGTAGTTTCAAACTGTTGCCCTTAAGGTTCGCAGCCCGATTCGTAACCACTACACTACCAGAGCAAGTTAAAAATTAAAATGCCAAATGCTGCATTTGACTACAAACAAACAAGTCTGCATTTCAAATCTTTGATTTTTTTTCTTCCATATATAAAATAGGAAAATGCTCAGGAAAGATGAACACTTTACTGCCCCCATGAGTGAAAATTAGTTTAAGCAAATTATGGAGACCCCATTTCCTTTGTTGCAATGGGCTCAAGCCTAAGAATGTTTGTGAGGATGGCACAGGACCATGCAGTGTTTCCTTCTGTTATGCATAAAAAACACTGAGTCAGAAGTGACTTTGATGGCACCTAACAACAATATTTCCTTTGCCAGTTATTAATCTAGGCATGTGCAAAAATAGAATCCTGGCCAATAATTTATAAGTCATGTTCTTTTGGAAATTGTGGAAAATATTTTCCCCCCAATAATGAGATAAGTGAGGAGAAACTGTCCCCATCTCTCTCTCTGAATGGCAAATTTGAAAATCAAAGGCTTTACGTTAATGTTCTCAAATCCCTGACATCATTAAGTTACTGAATTAACCAACCCTTAAACAGCTTGATCTCTAGACTTATTGCTATATAAGATTACAAATTCCTGATGGTTCATGCCAATTAAATTATTATGCTACTAACTGCCAAAAATATACTAATTGAAATAGAATTATATAGTAAAGAAGTAGGTTGTTTGTTGCATACGATGTAAATGAATTATGGGAAAATGTTTTTTACTACATTTACTAAGTGTTGTTGTTAAGTTCTGACTCACAGTGACACTGTATAGGGTTTCCAAGGAGCAGTTGATGGGTTTTAACAGCCAAACTTGTAGTATCCAATCTAGTGCTGATCCTAGAGCACCACACTAGGGGAGAAAAATGTGTGGGATGAGGTAAATATTGATTTATACATAATCTTGGAACAACAGTGTTCTATGAATAGATACATGGATCGAGACATAGGTTGAATGGAGGGTAAAAATATGTATTTGACTGTCTTGTGGATATTGATTTCCTCTGCTTACTGTTGTAAAATAGACATTTATGTGTGATCGAAATGAATATTAGGAATTATGATGACATAGGACTCCTGGAATGGTGCTATAGGTTCAGCACTGGACTACAAATCACAAGGTAAGCAGTTCAAATCCGCTGCTACTCAGAAACTCTATACAGGGTTGCTATGAGTCAAAACTGACTCAACAGCACTTCACAACAACAAAAACAACAACAGCATGATGACAGGAAACTTGCAAGACTGTCTTCAGCCTATAACTCATTGGATTTACTAAAAAGGGAGTTAAATTTTCCCAGGGAAATAAACTTGTTAAGCTTTGTAGATTATTGGGGCCTTAGGTGGAAGATTGAGCCCCACCCAGAACCTTCTGAATTGGAACATTTCCACTTGGAAAGACATATAGACCCACCCAGAACTGATGAGAGAATAGAAGATTCTTAATGAACAAAAGACCTGCAGAAAAAAATGGACTAGCTGATTGCTTTGGAGGCAAGAAAAGTCAGTACATCAGGGAAAACCCATTTCCAGAACTATAACTTAAAGGTAACCTGTAAGCAGTCTACTATGCTCACTGGTGACTACCTGAGTCTTCTTGTGAGTGGAAGTGGAGGAAATGCAGCAATGAAGACATGGGCTAAGTTTGACCATGTTCCATTGACACCCACTGACCTTGAAGTGACAAAGATAAGAGGAAGGACTGGCTGGTTGGAAGTTTAGGAAGATGTGTGAACTCCTGAGCCCATGGGCACTAACCTAGATCCTGGGGGCTAGGGCTTAGAGTGAAGCAGCTAGCTGGTCTGAAGTGCAGTGAAGTGTGCATGAACTGTCAAACTTGTAGTATTACACATTTGACCTAGCATGGATGGCCAGCTGACTGGAACTTGACCAAAACAATAAAGATGTTTGATACTCTGAGCAAGTGTAAATTGCTACAATTTGATGAACTAGACTTTTGCTTATGTGTGTGGTGGTGGTGGTGGAGTCCTGTGGAGTCAGTTCTGACTCATAGCAACCCTGTATAGAGTTTCCAAGGCTACAGTCTTTGAGGGGAAGGAGGCTTCATCTTTCTCCCATGGAGTAGACTGGTGGGCTCAAACAGCAGACCTTGTGGTTCACAATCCAGAGCTTATTCTATAAAGTCACCAAGTTCCCCAAAGAGAAGCATGGACTACAGTATATCAAAGTTTTGAGTGGGAAAACTCATGGAGAGAATTGGGACTAATTTCCAGATGGAATTGGAATTTTATTTTGAAAACTTTATTCAAATATCTAATTGAACAGTTTTTTTAGTACAGCTAAAATAACTTGTAAAGACATAAATTGAATTCAGGCAAAGGCTGATTTGGGTAGCTAGAATAAGATCATGTATATTTATAACCTTAAGATTATTACCTAAATTGTAAAATTACTCTATAATTTTTGTGTATCTTTTTAAATTATTCCCATTTCCATTCCTAATTTGCACATGTTTTAATACAATAAGCTTGAGCTTATTTACTAAAATGAGTTATCACAACATTAACAGGATGCAGTCCTATTAAACACAGCAGAGTTTTCCAGGCAATCTTTTAAATTTATAATCAGCAAATGTATCTGTTTTGAAATAGTTTGATGCCTGGGAGGCCATGCATCCACATAGAAATGAGAACTCAATAACTGTGACATCACAGAAAAAGAAATGTTTTACATCTTAAAATGAAATCTTTCATAAATTAAGAGTTTAGGATTGTAAAATCTGAGTTGGGAAGGAACATGAAAGTTTTTGGCATAATGATTTCTACAACTTGTTGTACATCAAAATCAGCTTGAAAACTTTAAATTCTAAACCTGACCCAGGATTAATGCAGCCAGATTTGTTGCTGATGTTGCTAAGTGCTGTGGAATTGGTTCTAACTAATGTTGTTGTTGTTAAGTGTGATGAGTCAATTCTGACACATAGCAACCCTGTATAGGGCTTCTGAGGAACAGCTGGTAAGTTTGAACTTCTCACTTTGCATTTCAAATTGACCTACTTAAGTTCTGCCACAGCAGAGCTCCATTCCAACTCATAGCAACCTTGTTAAAAATTTCAAGGAGTGGCTTGTGAGTTTGAATCATTGACTTTGTGGTTGGCAGTCCAGTGCTTAACCTGTAGCTTCACAGCCAGATATGTCCAGATGTGTCACTGCAAATTAGTACACTAGAGTGCAAGGTTAGGTTAAACTGCAAGGTCGGTGGTTCAAGCTCACCAGCCACTCCTTGGAAACCCTCTACAGGATCAC
>NW_006408695.1:1125280-1134388 GCF_000296735.1 Chrysochloris asiatica | reverse complement strand
CATCATGACTCAAAGTCACTTAACAACAACAACAACAACATTCTGTCTGCTGGGGTCCTGGTGTGCCATTGTAGGATAAGCACTGGACTGAAGAACGAAAGTTAGGTGGTTCAAACCTACCAGCTGCTCCTCTGAAACCCTTTACAGGGTCGCTATGAGTCAGAACCAACTTGCCAGCACTTAACAGCAACATACCTCCTCTAGGATCCTGGTGGTGCATTGTTGAAGTGCCCGACTGCTAACCAAATGGTCAATGGTTTGAAGTTGCAAATCACTCCTTGTGAGAAAGATGTAGCTGTTTACTTCAGTAAAGATGAAAGCCTTGGAAACCTTATGGTGCACTTCTACTCTGTCCTTCAGGATCGCTGGCTCAAAAACAACTTCATGGCAATCATAAGTGCTTATTTGCTCACTGGAAGTCTCCTATGGTTCTGCAGGAGAAAAGATATGGTGATCTACTGTAAATCAACACTGCCTTTCAATAAATATCCAACAAGACAGAAAAGAACTACCCCACATGGTTTCCAAGACCATAAATCATATTTCTCCCACAAATTGGATGGTGGGCTAGATCTTTTAGTTATCAGCCAAAATACTCAACCCATTTCTAGGACGTCATGCTCCTAGGAAACCCTGTGAGGCAGATGTACTCTGTCACATAGGCTTGCTAAATGTAAAAAACCAACTCAACAGCACTGAACAACAACAATATCTAGATTGTGCCAACTATATCACCTTCGTACTTACCAAGATACATGTTAATTGCTGTCAGATGTATTCTGGATCACAGCAACCTCATGTGTGTAGGGTAGAACTACTCCGGAAAGTTTTTTAAGTCTGTGACTTTTAGGAGGCATATCACAGTCTTCCAAGAACTTGCTGGATAAATGTGAACCACCAACCTATTATATAATATTCAAGCACTTAACCACTTACTCTACCCATTAACTCTTAGCAAGATACATAGTACACTAAAAACAAATAAATTATTTTGAACTATATGAGGAAGATTACTTTTGTCAAGTTTCTGTTTCCTCTTTTGATGAGTTCATAAGAAGCTACATAGAAGAAAAAGGAAGATGGTAGGCAAAAACCTGGAAAGTTGAAGGACACAGAGTATTCGAATTTTCTTTTGTTTTTAACAAAATAGAAAGAGCATTCAATTATAACACAGTGTAATCTTTCTTGCATGCAAAATACATTTGAGACCCTTAGAAAACAATTTGCAAAAGTTAAGAGTCAGACATTTAAGCTATGTTTTGCTGCTCTGGATGAAAATGTCACATTACTGTGTCAGGCAGAATTTTCTGTGGAAAAGAATAGGAATTCAAAATGAATTACGTTATTTTCTCAGCAAGTGCCAAAGCTGAACTGAAGAAAACTAGTAAACGCAGAAGGAAGAGAGCATGGTAAAATGGCAGCTATACCCATTCACTTTGTATGGCGAGTCCTCTAGCTACGGCTTGTTACAATATTTTCACCCATTTTATGTGCACACGTTTCCCAGCCTGTACATAGTCCTTTAATTACCAAAATAGAGAATAATCAGAAATGCACATTAATGAACATAAATTTCTTGGTTTTTTTGTTTTTATTAGAAGAGTATCAGCATAAAATTCTGGACACAATTTTTTATTCTACAGATAACTGCTCAGATTCCATCTTCCAACTATAAAATTGATATAAGATGCTAAAAAATAAAAATGTCCAATGACTTCTTAAAGTTATCACACTTCATCTTATTGTATTAGACTCAAGAATACTATAGGATAATAAAATAGTCCTTGCAAACAAATACATATAGCAGGCACAAGTCTTCTGTTTGATTCGCATTGAAGTGTTACTACAGGAGAGAACTTTCCCGAAGCTTCATGGAAAACATTATCAAGTAGTGTTTTCACACATTGATTTTGCTGTTTGTTCAACACTTCTACCACACACATTTAGAATGTCAGAAAAATTATTTCTATCACTAACTGAATTGGCAAGTATGTTGTTGCGAGGTGCCATTGAGTTGGTACTGACTCATAGCAACTCTATGCACAACAGAATAAAACTCTGCCCAGTTCTGGGCCACCTCACAATTGTTATGCTCAAGCCCATTGGTGCTGCTACTTTTCTAACCCATCTTGCTGGGGTCTTGGTTTTTTCTCTGACCCTCCAACTTACCAAGCATGATACCCTTCTCCAGAGACTAGTCCCTCCTGCCAATATGTTCGAAGTATGAGAGATGAAGTGTAGCCAACCAAGGAGCACTCTGGCTGTAATTCATCCAACAAATATACATTTGTTCTTTTGGCAAACCAGAGTACTTTCAATATTCTCCTCTCACACCATAATTCAAATGCATCAATTCTTCTATGATCTTCCTTATTCACTGTCCAACTTTCACATACATATGAGGCTACTGAATATACCACGGCTTGGTTAAGGTGCACCTTAGTCCTCAAACTCATATCTTTGCTATTCAACACTTTAAAAAGGTCTTGTGCAGCAGATTTGCCTAATGCAATACATCTTTTGATTTCTCGACTGCTAATTCCATGAGTGTTGGTGGTTGATTTGAGCAAAAGGAAGTCTTGACAACTGCAATATTTTCTCCATTGATAAGAATGTTGTTTATTGGTCCAGTGGTGAGGTTTTTGTTTTCTTTACATTGAGATGCAATCCATACCTAAGGCTGTGCTCTTTGGTCTTCATCAGTATATGTTTCAAGTCCTCTTCACTTTCAGCAAGCAAGGTTGTATCATCTGCATATCATAGGTTGTTAATGAGTCTTCCTCCAATCCTGATGCCACATTTTTCTTTATATAACCCAGCTTCTCAGATTATTTGCTCAGCATACAGGTTGAATAAGTATGGTGAAAGAATACTACCCTGTCACCTTTCCTAAATTTAAACCATTTGGTGTTCCTGTGTTCTGCTCAAACAACTACCTTTTGGTCTATGTACAGGTTCCTCATGAGCACAATCATATGTTATGTTATACTCAGACTTTGCAATGTTGCCCATAGTTTATCATAATCCACACAATCAAAAGCCTTTACATAGTCAATAGAGCACAGGTAAACATCTTTCTGGTATTCTCTCCTTTCAGCCAAGATCCATCTGACTTCAGCAATGATATCCCTTGTTCCACATCCTCTTCTGAACCTAGCTTGAACCTCTGGAATTTCTCTGTCAATGTATGGTTGCAGCCATTTCTGTATTAGCTTTACTAAAACTTTACTTGAATGGGATATCAAAGATATTATCTGGTGATTTCCACATTCCATTGGATCATCTCTCTTTGGAATGGACACAAATATGGATCTCTTCCAATCAGTTGGCCAGATAGTTGTATTCCAAATTTCTTGGCATAGATGAGTGAGTGCCTCCAGTGCTGCCTCACTTTCTTGAAATATTTCAATTTTTATTCCATCAGTTAATGGTGCTTTATTCTTTGCCAATTCCTTCAATACAAGGTGGAGTTTTCCTTTCAGAATCATTGGCTCTTGATCATATGCTACCTCTTGAAATGATTGAACATCAACCATGTCCTTTTGGTATAGTGACTCTGTATTTCTTCCATCTTCTTTTGATGCTTTCTGCATCAGTCAATAATATGCCCAGAAAATCCTTCAACAATGCAAGTCAAGGCTTGAATTTTTTTCTTCAGTTCCCTCAGATTGATAAACGCTGAGTGTGTTCTTTCTTTTTAATTTTCTAACTCCAGGTCTTTGCACATTTCATTATAATATTTGACTTTTTCTTCTTGAGCTGAGCCATGAAATTTTCTGTTTAGCTCTTGGACCTCCTCATTTCTTCCATTTGCTTTAGCATCTCTACACTGGAAAGCAAGTTTCAGAATATCGTTTGGCATCCATTTTGATCTTCTTCTTTCCTATCTTCTTAATTACTTTTTGCTTTCTTGATGTCATTCCACAACTCTTGTGATCTTCAGTCTTTAGTGTCTAATGTATCAAATCTTTTCTTCAGATGCTCTCTAAATTCAGGTGGAATATATTCAAGGTCATATTTTGGCTCTTGTGTACTTGCTTTCATTTGCTTCCGATTCAGTCTGAATTTGCATGAGCAATTGATGGTCTTTTCCACAATCTGCCACTGGCCTTGTTTCAGCTGATGATATGGAGCTTTTCCACTGCCTCTCTACACAGATGTAGTCAATTTTATTTCTGTGTATTCTATCTAGTGAGGTGCATGTGTGTATAGTCATCTTTTATGCTATTTAAAACAGGTATTTGAAATCAACAAATCATTGTTTTGAAGAATTCTATCATGCGATCTCCAGTATCATTTCTATCACCAAGGCTATATTTTCCAACTACTGATCCTCCTTCTTTATTTCCAATTTTTACATTCCAATCACCAGTGATTATCAATATATCTTGATTGCATGTTTGATCAATTTCAGACCCATAACGAGATGGATTGGCCAGGTAGCATCATTGATGGACTCAAGTGTGGCAGCGGTAATGAGGTTGGCCCAGGATCGGACATTGTTTCGTTCTTCTGTGCATGGGGTCACTATGAGTCAGTTCTGACTCGATGGCACCTGACAACAATAACAACAATCAATTGACAGGGAGTTTCATTGGGGGTGTAGCTGACATATATGGATATATTGCATATATATGGCAAAGCTTGCTTATTTTCTCTCACTCTTGAGCCTGTATCAGTTTTGTCATCCTTTGATCTCCAGATCTAAAAATGTAAGCCAGCAGTTTGCTACCTGCCCTGAAGATACTGGGAATTATTGAGTGTCCCAATAAGAAGGTGTTAGAAAGATCCTATCCTAGGATTTAGGTTTTGTCTTAAGATTGGAATTGGCAAAGAGTCAAATAGTTGGTTTTTAGCAAGTGGGGTATTTGTATGATCGGATCTGTTACTAGATGTCTGTACAGAGAGAGACTGGTATCCTGGTGTGGCACTGCAGGACTGCTAACTGCAACCCACCAGTTGCTTCTCAGAAACCCTGTATAGGGCTGCTACCAGTTGGAACTGGTTCAATGGCACTTAACAACCACAAGAACAACAGCAAGAGAGATTAGATGAAATTGTAGGATAAGCACTAGTCTGCTTTCCACATGATCAGAAGTTCAAAACCACCAGTTGCTACTCGGAAGACAGATGAAGCTTTCTGCTTCCATAAATATTCATAGTCTTGGAAATGCTGTAGAGTCACTATGAGTCTGAATAGACTCAATAGCAATGAATGAAAATGAGATTAAATTTGTGATGGAAGAAGAGGTAGTATTTACTCATTCTAACAAAGAGAAATGATTATTCTACTTTGTGAATGCCACAGTGATATATATATATATATTATCATTGCCTCATTATAACTTTGCTTGAGGTTGATATTCTGTGACATTGCGTATATTTTGAAGGATAATATCATGGCTGTGTGTAGCTGACCAGCTTTTGATTATCAAGAATTGTTTTTGTTTTTGTTTGTTTGCTGTTTTATTTATTTCTCATCTGTATATAAGAACTCAGTGCAGTTGAAGATCTGAGAGAGTGTTTATGTAAAAGCTCTTCAAAGAAACCTGGTGGAACTAATTGGAGGTATGTGCAGGTGTGCTTAAAAGGAATCAACAAATGAACTGTGGGATTGCTAAGCCTGAAATCAGTATGGCAGATAGGCAAGTTGGAATCTCAAACAATGTAAACAAAACTTGATGTTGTGGTCTTGTATTCAAACTTTGCCGAGTAAAGTTTGGGCTGGGAACTCAGCAGGAGATGATGCTGCCATCTTGAGATGAAATTTGTTCTTTATTTCTGGGACAACTTCAGTTTTGTTCTTAAGATCATCGATGATTGGAAGGTACTATACCATATTAATGAAGGTAATCTCCTTTGCTCAAAGTCAACTAATAGTAAATGTTAACTGCATCTAGAAAACACATTTGCAGCAACATCTAATGTTTGATTAAATAGCTGGGTACTATGGTCTAACCCCCCTCTTGTCTGTCGGTCTGTGGTAATGTGTTGGTTTCCATGATGCTATGATATTGGAAGATATGCCACTGGTATTTGAAATACTAGCAAGGTCACCTATGTTGGACAGTTTCCAGTGGAGTTTTCAGACTAAGACAGACTAGGAAGAAGGACAAACAGACTACCTCTGAATGTTTAGACACTGAGAGCCTTGTGAATCGCAGTAGAACATTGTCAGATATAGTACCAGATGACATTATGAATAGCACCAGAATATTGTCAAATATAGAAAGGCTTGAAAGGCACTCAAAATATGACTGGGGTAGGCCACCTCAAACAAGAGTTAACTATGATGACATAAATTACTAAGGCTTTTGGGGTCATCAGTTGATCATGGGACACAACTCAAAACGAGAAGAAACACCTGAAAGCATTCATTAATAATCAGAAAATGAATGTACAGAATCTAGGAAATTTGGAAATTGTCAAAAATTAAATGGAGCACATAAAGATTGATATCCTAGGCATTAGTGAGCTGAAATGGACTGGTATTGGCCATTTTTAATCTGACAAACATATGGTTTACTATGCCAGGAATGACAGGCTCAAGAGGAATGACCTTGCTATCATGATAAAAAAAAAAAAAAAAAATCAAGATCTGTCTTGAAGTACAACGCTGTCTGTGATAGATAATATCCATACACCCAGAAGGAAGACCAGTTAAAACCACTATTATTCAAAGTTATACACCAACCACCACAGGCAGTAATGATAAAATTGAAGAATTCTACCAAATTCTTCAGTGTAAAATTAATCAAACATGTAATCAAGATGCAATGATAATTACTGGTAATTGGAATGCAAGGGATGGAAATTAAAAAGGAGCGGTCATTGGAAAATACGGCCTTGGTGATAGAAACAATGCTGGAAGTCTCATGATAGAATTTTGCAAAAACAATGACTTATTGATTGTGAATACCTTTGAAAATGGCATAAAAGGAAAGCTGTTTTTACACATGGACCTCACCAGATAGAATGCACAGGAATCAAACCGTATATATCTGTATAAAGAAATAGTGGAGAAGCTCAATATCATCAGCCAAAACAAAACCAGGTACCAACTGAGGAACAGATCACCAATTATTCATATGCAAGTTCAGGCTGAAGCTGAAGAAAATCCATGAGAACCAAAATATGACCTTGACTATATACCATCTGAACTTAGAAATCACCTCAAGAAAAGATTTGATATATTAGACACTAATGATCAAAGACCAGAAGTGTTGTAGGATGACATCAAGAACACCATACAGGAATAAAGCAAACAGTCATTAAAGAGATAGGAAAAAGAGAAAAGACAAAAGTGGATATCAGAAGAGACTCTGAAACTTGCTCTTGAGCATACAAAAGATAAAGATACTGAAAGAAATGAAGAAGTCAAAAAGCTGAAGAGAAATTCCAAAGGACAGCAATAAAAGATAAAATCAAGTATTATAATGAAATATGCAAAGACCTAGAGTTATAAAACCAAAGGAAAGAACATGACAGTATTCCTCAAGTTGAGAGAACTGAAGAAAAAAATTCAACTTGCAATATTGAATGATTCCCTGGGAAAAAATATTGAATGAAGCAAAAAGCAACAAAACAAAAAGATTGAAGTTATACACAGAGTCACTGTACCAAAAAGAAATAGTCAATGTTCAACCATTTCAAGTAGTAACATAGACTCAAGAATCCATGGGACTGAAGGAAGAAATCCAAGCTGCACTGCAGATACTGGCAAAAAACAAGGCTCCAGGAATTGACAGAACATAAATTGAAATCTTTCAATAAACTGACGCAGCACTGGAGGTGCTCAGTCATCTATGCCAAGAAATTTGGAAGACAGCAACTGGGTAGCTGATTGGAAGAAATCCATATTTGTGCCCTTTTCAAAGAGATGTGACCCAACTGAATGTAGAAATCAAAAGCAATATCATTAAAATCACACGCAAGTAAAATTTTGCTGGAGATAATTTAAAAATGGCTACAACAGAACATCGACAGGAAACTTTCAGAAATACAAACTCAATTCAGAAGAGGACCTGGAATTAGGGGTAACATTGTTGATGTTAGTTGGATCTTGGCTGAATGCAGATAATACGTAAAGATGTTTATTAGTGCTTTATTCACTATGCAAAGTCTTTCGACTATATGGGACCTGACAAATTATAGAGAATATTGTGAAGAATGGGTATTCCAGAACATGTTCATGAGAAATCTTTACACAGACCACAACGCAGTTTTTTGAACAGTGCAAGGGGATATTGAAAGATTTAAAATCAGGAAAGGTGTGCACCAGTGTTGTATCCTTTCATCATACTGATTCAATCTATGCAGATCAAATGATCTGAGAAACTGGATTATATGACTAAAAACATGACATCCAGATTGGAAGAAGACTCATTAACAAACTGCAATATGCAGGTGATACAATCTTGCATATTGGAGGTGAAAAGGACTTAAAATATATACAGATGAATATCGAAAACCACAGCCAAAAATTCTCACCACTGGAACAATAAAGAATATCATAATAAATGGGGAAAATATTGAAGTTGTCAAAGAGTTAAGTTTGCTTGAATCACAATCAACACTCGTGGAAGCAGGAGTCAAGAAATCAAACAATGTATTGCATTAGACAAATCTGCTACGCAAGACCACTTTAAAGTGTTCAAAAGCAAAGATATCAGTTTGACAGGTAAGATGTGCCTGATACAAGCCATATATTTTCAATCACCTCATATGTATACGAAATTTGGACAATGAATAAAGAAGATCAGAGAAGAATCAATGCATTTGAGTTATGGTGTTGCAGAAGAATATTAAAAGTACCATAGACTGTCAGAAGAATGAACAAATCTGTGCTGAAAGAAGTGCTGCCATAGTGCTCTATGGAAGCCAGGAGAGTGAGACTTACTCTCTCATACTTGTACACGTTGTCAGGAAGGACCAGTCCCTGGAAAAGGACATCATGTTTGTTAAAGTGGAGGATCAACAAAAGAAGACTACTCCAGTGAAATGGATTGTCACAGTTGCAGCAATAATGGACTTAAACATAACAACAATTGTGAGGATGTCACTGAACTGGACAATGTTTCATTCTGTTGTTCAAAGAGTTGCTTTCAG
>NW_006408695.1:1075860-1116624 GCF_000296735.1 Chrysochloris asiatica | reverse complement strand
TTCCATTGGAGAGGTCCATGTGTACAGTGGTAGCATAGTGGTTACGAATTGTGCTGTGAACCTTAAGGTCAGCAGTTTGAAACTACCAGCTATTCCGTGGGAGAAAGATGAGGATTTCTGCTCCTATAAAGATTTACAGCCTTGGAAACCCTGTACAGGGTTGCTATGAGTCGGAACTGACTCCATGGCACACAGCCACCACCACAAAGGAATGAGCATAGAAGATTAAAATATACTTTAGTTCCACAATAAATATTACTATGATATATATTTTCATATATACACATACATTTTCAAGTTTTATCTAATTTAGAAATATGTGTTTAGCATTTAAAAAGAATAGTATTTTCTACTATGAATAATAATGCTCCCATAAAAAATGATTAAATTTCTTCTGAGATATTGGTAAGTTGAATACCCTTTACATAGTTAAACAGCCTATTCAGGAAGGTACAACGACGCACATTAATTTCCTCTCTAATTCTCTTCATAGAAGCCTGCCATTCTTCACTATTGCACATTTAGAATGAAGTCATTAATCAAGTTTGATAAAATACATTTGATGGATAAGGATTCTTGAGAAAAGAAAGTATTTGATTTTTCTATGATAAATTAGTCTGACTCATAACTCAGACTTTATTATTACTATCTCTGTCCTTTCCCCTTCCCTCCTTCCACTGTTTGAAACTATGAATATTATTTCAAAACACATTAATAAGATTTTTAATAAGGTTCTTTATATTTATAAACTGTATTCTTCATAAACTGAACTGTTTATTTTAGGCTGCCCACTCTTCTGTTATTAGTGCCAGTTTGGGCTGGTAGATAGTCTCTAGGACAGTCTGGTGGTAGCCGATCATCCATCTTGGTATCCTCCAGCACTATGGATTATTGGAAAGCACTAAAAAATTCAAGACAGGAAATTTGGATTCTCTGCAACAGGGAGAAAACCATTTAGTTTGGGTGAAATAGGAGTGATAATATCTGCTCTGCTTTCCTTAGTACTATTATAAGACCCGTTACATGTAATATGGACAAAAGTGATTTATGAACTGAAAACACTTCCTAAATGTATTTAAGATAGTTTTATTATTTTCAAGGGTGTCATGGATAAAATCAGGAAAAGACAAGGGCAGTAATAAGTAGCTGGCCCAGAAATCCTACCAGTAATTGAGGACAAACACAATTGCCCTTGCCATAAGTACTAGAGATCAAGACCCCACCTTCGCTGACTGGATTAATGACTTTTGGAAACCAAATTTTAAATTAATTAAAATTTCTTAATGAATTTGATTTAATTAACAAGTGAGAAGCTCACTAAATTCTACATTTGATTCTCTGATCTATCATTTATGCAATCTGGAGTAAATTAATTCTGTCATTAACTCACACAAAAAGGGATAGAACAGCTAAGCAAAATAATTTCTAACCACCTGTGATTCTGTTCAATCAGACACCATTTTCACATATGTTTTTTTCTGTGCACCATGGATGCTATAAACGAACTATGTAATTCTACATAATTGAGAGTTCAGTTTTATACATTCTTTGACTTCTAAAAAGGAACCTTATTGAATTTGCAAAGTATATTGTAAGATTCACTAATTGAGAAAACAGAAAACTAAAATATTTTTATAGTTCCATCACTAAAATTAACCCAGTAATGTGTACATATAAAAGAACCTGTGTTCTCATTTTTTTTTGTAAAAGCAAAGCCAACAATAAACATATTGTTCAAAAGTAATGATTATTATGTGAATTCTTTCCTCGAAGTAACAGTTACTTCATCCTCAAAGGAAAACAAAACAATTTCCTCAAAGGAAAACAAAACCAGAAAATTTTATGTAATATTTTATGTATTCTTCTAACAAGAATTTGTTAGATGCTTGTCAGGTAGGATCAGGAATCCATTGTGTCACTCTTCAAGATGCGCACTTCAAACAATTTGTATACCATGATATTAATGAAGGTAATTTGTTTTATATTTCTGATCTCTAATCTCATCGTTAGATTTATGTAAATAATCTGCTGGTATCAGGTTGATTCTAGCTCATAGCAGCCCTATAGGACAAAGGAGAACTGTTTGTTAGTGTTTCTGAGTTTGTAAATATTAACAAGAGCAGACAGTCTCATCTTTCTTCAGAGAGCAACTTTGAACTACTGACCTTGGGCTAGCAACTCAACACTTAACCAACCGCACCTAAATTAAAATATAACTTACAGATAATGATAGGGATTTAGATTATATTATTCTTATGCTAATATATAACAATGTAAATTATTATTTATCATCATTATGCAGATCATCCAGTTAAAGAAGCAAGAGGTTCAATAACTTGCCTAACAGATAAATGTGTATGTATTGTTCATTTTCACGCTCCTACAATTATTTCTCAGCCATTAACAAATATTTTTTGAAGTTTAAGCAATCATTATATAATATAAAAGCATTACAAAAAAGACCTCCAAATTATTAAGTCTAAAGGTCTTATAACCTCACAATATTTTAATCTGAAAGAACTTCTGATTTGACAAACAACTCTTTACATACTTCTGTATTTACCACAATAAGGGAAAAAAATGTTTTTTCAAACATTGCTCTAGAAATCCCTGGTGTTTTTAAACAAATAGGTTACTTAGGATGCATTGTAAGTTAACTCTGACTGCCTTTTCCATTGGAAAGACAGTCTAGAAGAAAGAGCTTAAGGTAGCTGAGATCATGTCTCATGAAGCACATACTGAAGAACAATCATGGGCTTCATTGAATGTCAAGTTTGTTTTTTTTAGTGATAGCTCTCAGCAGGCAATGGGAAAGCCAGAATACATTGCAAATTAGCTTAGTTTTTGGCCTTTCTTTTTTTGAAAAGTCAATGATATCCATGTTGACAAGCAGGTGAGATTTCAGGACATTTGTAATGGAAAACTCACATTAAGAGCTTCACCGAGTTCTGAGTTATTTTAAAGGTGTTTTATTTTTCCCCTTAACATAAGTTTGCTCTTGTAGTGTACAAGAATAAAGTTTACAGATGTATTGAATGTGGAATTCCTGACCCTTCCAGGGAATTTAGAAAAATAATCCTGTCAGCGTCAACCTATATTCTCTGCTGGGATTCTCTCCCTCTCACACTTCTCACTTCCTTTTCCTTTCCAGTTCATCACATTGATTCTATTCTTATTATTTCTGTCACCCAAGGTCTTAAAATTTTGTTACCATTCCGTCATTCTCCAAGAGGAAAGTAACCAGAAAAGTCGTCTTATTTGGATGAATAAATTATTTTCATTACCAAATTCATCTTGCTCTCAGTTGTTGTTAACTGTAGTTGACTCAGTTCTGACGCATACGACTACTGTAGAGGGGTTCCAAAGAGCGGCTGGTGAGTTTGAACCGCCGATCTTGTGGTCCATTGTTGTAGTTGTTAAGTGGCATCGACTCAGTTCCAACTCATAACAACTCTGTACAGGATTTCCGATGAGCCGCTGGTTAGCTTGAACCAACCACCTTGTGGTTCAAACCGACTTTGCAGTCCAGAGCATTAATCTACAGAACTACCCATAGAGGACTCTAATAAACTTTTGCTTTTAAAAAAAAAAAAAAAAATTAAAGTTTTGTCTTTACTCACGTTGACATCTGTGTTTTGATGTCATCACGAGTCCTGGTGTGGCACTGTGATTAATGCTCTGGACTGTAAAGTCACTTTGAACAGCAAGGTCGGTGGTTCAAGCTCACCAGATGCTTCTTGGAAACCCTATACAGGATCGCTATGGTTTGAAATTGACTCAATGAACAGCACTTAACAACAACAACAACTGTGATCTACTTACATGTGTGGTGGCGGCGGTGTGCTGTCAAGTTGGTCCTGACTCATAAACTCCGTGTAGAGTTTCCAGTGCAGAGCCTCATCTTTGTCTCTCACAGCAGCTGATATATTTAAACTGCTGAACTTGAGGTTTACCAAACAATCAGGGCTCCCTACTGATATTTATTTTATCATCTATTTATCAAATGGATTTAAACCATTATTAGTCCCAGTTTTTAGATACAGATGGTGAATATATATATTGCTCAACTGTTTTGTCTTATTCGTAAGTGGAGCACATGATTAATGTGCTCAATTGGGAAGTCAAAGGTTAGAGGTTTGAGTCTACCAAGAGACACTTCAGAAGGCCTGGTAATCTGCTTCTGAAAATGCAGCCATTGATACCTCTGGGGAGCAGAGTTCTATTATGACATACACGGGTTGTCAAGAACCATGGTTAGCTCATTAGCAATTGGTTATAGATAATGATAATGAAACTCACAGACTTGAAATCATTTTATTAAGGACATATGCTGGATGAAGGGTATACATGAATATCATATTTAGTGCTTTTGTCATATTGGCAGAAATGAAACTAATTTCTTTTGTGTCTGCAACCAGATCAAGGTAGGTAATATTACAGGACATTTTACGGATCCTTTAAAAAATTAATTACTTGAAAAA
The DNA here is from genome assembly GCF_000296735.1 of Chrysochloris asiatica. Classification (NCBI taxonomy): domain Eukaryota; kingdom Metazoa; phylum Chordata; class Mammalia; order Afrosoricida; family Chrysochloridae; genus Chrysochloris; species Chrysochloris asiatica. The sequence goes on along the minus strand of NW_006408695.1, from coordinate 1,112,143 downwards.
AATATGACAAAGTAAAACAAGAAATGAGACAGTAAGAAGATATGAACTGCATTTTTTCTTTCCCTTTGCCCAAGTGGCTCTTATCTGGTTAATTTCAGAACAATCCTTAAATCATATATAACATGGGACATGTAAAATAGAAAATAGTAGTGTGACAATTCAGGAAGAACTGAAGAAAATGTCCATAACTAATATGGTTGGGGAAAAGAAAATGTTTCAATGTTTACATTAGGAAGAGAAAGGCAACCAAAGAAACCAAATTGTAACTGCTTATTTTTTCAGACACTACCTCCATATCCTTCCAACTTGTTCATGTCATTTCAATATTGAAAATTACATATGCTTAAGAAATTATTCAAGATTCTGTCCCATATGGCTATGCTCTTTCTTACTTAGTGGTTGTTGTTTCCCTATATGAACCCTGTTTGTAAGACCAATGACTCTTCTAATAACATGTAAATAATCTACTCATCCAATTTTCCTAAAATAACCCATTTCCAGGAAAAGTTTCATCCTATTATGTTCCATTGTCTATCCTATGTATATGTTTCCATAACATTGTTATTGTTAAGTACCGTGGAATCAGTTCTGACTCATAGTGACTCTGCATAGGGTTTCCAAGGCTGTAAATCTTTACGGGAGCAGAACGCCTCACCTTTCTCCCGTGGAGCAGCTGGTAATTTTGAATTGCCGACCTTGAGGTTAGCAGCCTGATTCTTAACCACTATGCTACCAGAGCTCCTTTCCATAACATATATCCCTTATATTCAGGCTAAACAGGTTATTTAAATTTGGTCAATTAACTGCCCATAGGGAGTTAAATTCACTGATTGATCTCCAAATTCACAGTGCCACACCAGGACTCCATTAGAACAACAGATATTTAATATTCTTAAATGCCTACCTAAATGGGCAGGTGTGAGGATTAGTTTTAGCAATTCCTTATAAAATAAGGGAGAATTTGAAGATCTGATATTTCCTAAAGCTGATTTGAAAAAATGCTCATATATTTATGATAGAAAGCACTGTTTCATGTTTCTCTAATCTATTTTTCAAGAAATTATTTCAGTTAATATTTAAATGTCATTTATTGACTTATGTTACATATAATGTTACAGAAAGTAAAGTATTACATACTACAGGGATACACTTTCTTGTACTTGCCAAAAGTAAGCATTGTTTATGACAGCAAAAGTGTATGGAATCCATCAGATTACTTATTTCTCTTTCCAGAATTCACATTTTCCCAACTGTGACAGAAAATCTAATCTGAAGAATTCTACATCAGATTTTCTAAAAAAGTAGTAAAACTTTCAAGTGGACACAATTTTGAAACTATATTCTCCCTTCGTGTCAGGGCAGATCCCTAATTCAAAACAACTTTGAGTCCTAGGGTAACATCTCTTTACATATCAACCTTTGTAAAGCAATAATTAAATATGCATCAGACTGCAGTCATTTGAACTGCAAGGTCGGTGGTTCAAGCTCACCAGCTGTTTCTTGGAAACCCTATACAGGCTTGCTGTAGGTTGGAATCAACTCGATGGCACTTAACAACAATGAATGCTATTACATGGAGTTCTGGTGTGGTGCTGTAGAATAAGCACTTGACTGCTAACCACAAGGTCAGTGGTTCAAAACCACCAGCCAGCTCTCAAGAACCCTATACAGCGTTGCTGTGAATTATAACCTACTCTATGGCATACAACAGCTGTTCCATGTTTTAATTCTCCAAAAGTTCACTTGCTTCATCTCTTTCTCTTTTTACCTAAGTCCCCCCCCCCACCTTCCTGAGTCAAAGTCCTTTCTTTCTCTCTCTCTCTTGATTCCTTCCTTCCTTTCTTGTTTTAAAGCTTTTATTGTGAATTGAGTGAGTGAAGGTTTACATTCAACAAATCATTGCAATAATTACAATCCCCTCCATGCACCTTCAGCTAACAGTATTTACCTTTACTAGCTTTTTTTTTTTTTTGATATATGCATACCACATTGAAAATATATTTCAAAGAAATTAACTATTTCACCTCTATGCCCTATCCGTTAGTATATGTATGTGTGTCTCTGTGTGTTTTCTTATACAAACAATTCAAATTCAATTTTCTTCAATTGCTTCTTCAATCATATAATTGTAGAGTTGATTGGTTCAAGCAGATCCACATAAGCTCCTCACTTTCCTTTTGTGTGTTATGTCATATAAGTCTCTTTGCATTTAGAACAGTTACCCATCCTTTTTTTTTTTTTTTAAACTGGATCATTTCATTGGCCAGAGATGTGTCTTACAATATTTTCTGCATTCTAAATTTGCCTCTTTGTTCTACTTGTGATGTCCTTTAATTGTTTTCCTAGCTCTAACAGTTGTATGTTGTTGTTGTTGTTAAGTACTGTTGAGTCCATTCCAACTAATAGCCATTCTGTATGGAGTTTCTGAAGAGCAGCTGGTAAGCTTGTACCGCTGACCTTGGAGTTCAAACTTTGCAGTTCAGAGCATTAACCCACAGTGCCACATATCTATTTTTAAAATGCACTTAAGGTTAGTGAAATTCAAAATACATTTTTCTTGAAGGATGAAAAAACAACCTGGTGCCGCTCATCAACCACACTGAACACAAGATGGCCTGTCTAGAGACTTTTATTCAGGGTGAGGAAGAGGAAGGTGACCTCTGCCAGAGAAAGAAGGCAGGAGGCAGAAGAGAAGAGGGCAGAAAGAAGAAGAGAAAGTCAAGGGGAAGGGAGTAGACTTATATATGTTCAACAGGAAGGGAATGGTCATTGCTAAGGTGATTCAGCTGTGGCCTATCAAAAGCCATGTTGCCCTTTAAATTACTGTAGCTTAGGGTGGGGAAACAGAAACCTAAGATTACAAAATGGAGTTGAAGGGAGGGGAGAGGGAAAAACCCAGAAGGTACAGCCTAAAATGGCGGACCTGATATTGTAACAAAGGATACTTCCTAAGTGGTGTTATGTCCTTCATATTGCATCATATTTGGAGACTTAGAATGTCTGGTGGTTCCACTCTTAGTGATGCTATGATTGTGCAGCAAATTCTGGTCACAACAGTTTATACATCAGAATTTTGACTCAACACAAGCCTCTGATTTTGAGCTATAATAGGTCTAAATCCTTCCAGCTGATCACATCAAGATATGAATTAAATGGATATATAATCTCTTTCTTGGGTTCTCATCTCTGAGATTACAGATCTGGGAAATTAATTTACCTGTGCATGTATATTCTAGCATGTACCTGCTAACCACCTTTTAAAACTAAAAGATTCACTGGGATCATGGAGGAGTAACAGAACCTGAGATACCCTCTTCTCCCAACTTGCCACAAAAATACCCTTGAAAGGATATAGACAGGGAAGAGACTGTAGAGGAGGTAGCAACCAGGAACTAAGAATGCAAATGGCAAAATCCAGGAAGAGGATATTTGAATTATGGTATAATTACTGAAATACCATTGAGGGTTGTTGTGTCTTTTAAATTCTAAACAAAAGAACATTGGCACAATTTGGGGTCAACTGTCTCATAAATGCTAAATAACGTATGTAATCTGTGTTTGCTACTTGGATTCTGGCCACTTTCTTACTCTCTGATCTGAACATATTATTTCTGAGAACTACTATTTCTTTATGAATATGGAAAGACGTTCAGTTCTTTCCTTTTTTAAACCAGATGTTGACGTGTTCATAGCAGTATCAGAGACATAGAAAGTTAGTTAAACATGTTAAGTGATTTCAAAAATGTCTAACTTGAAATATTTCAAGCCTTCAAAAGGGGGCAAAGAATGATATAATGAATATCTATGTATTCATTGTCCTATAAAGGCAGTGCTTTTACTGTTTAGTACTTCAGTCATATTGCCTTTCCCCTTAATCTAGAAAAAAATCTTGTTAACTCAAATTCAGTGTTCATTATTTATTTCTTTTTGTCTTTGCTATATGTTGTTGTTGTTAAGTGTCATTGAGTCGGTTCCGACCCACAGCTGTAAATCTTTACAGGAGCAGAATGTTTCATCTTTCTCCTGCAGAGAGCGCTGGTGGTTTCAAACTGCTGGCCTTAAGGTTCACAGCCCAATTTGTAACCACTACGCATATATATATATATATATATATATATATATATAGAGAGAGAGAGAGAGAGAGAGAGAGAGAGAGAGAGAGAGTCCTGATAATATAGTGAGTTTTGAGTTGGGCTGCTAACAGCAAGGTCAAAAGTTCAAATCTACCAGTTGCTCCTCGGGAGAAAGCTTTCTATTCCAGTAAAGATTTATTATCTTAGAAATGCTATGCATGATTCCTTTGAGTCTAAGCCAAATCCATAGTACCCACCCAACACTGTGTATGTATCTTTAAACTGAATATAATATAATATTTTATATTATATTAACAAACCTTGCTTTGTTAATCATTCAAAATGACATCTTACTACCTATGTTACCCTCACTTTGCTTTGTTTTGCTTCATATTATATTTGTGAATTCATCCTTACTATGTGATATGTGATATATGAAGGTCGGTGGTTCAAGCTCACCAGCAGCTCCTTGGAAACCCTATACAGGGTCGCTATGGGTCCGTACCGACTCGATGGCACTTAACAACAACAACAACAATGTGATATGTGAAAGAAGTTCTGGTAGCGTAGTAGTTACGAATCGGGCTGCTAACCTCAAGGTTGGCAGTTTGAAACTACCAGCTGTTCCACGGGAGAAAGATGAGGCTTTCTGCTCCCATAAAGATTTACAGCCTCAGAAACCCTGTGCATGTGATTTGTGATGCTTCATTCCATGATTTTCCAAACTATATAATATTTTCCTTGTATGCCAATCTGTCAATTTACTTAGCCATTCTTTTCTTGATAAACATTTACTTTTATTATAAAGACTGGCTAGTCAGTTTTCTTAGGGCTATTATTCATGTCTTTATATGTAAATGCTCAAGTGACTCTAGAAAGAATTTCTGGATCATAGGGTATAAACATTTTCAACTTTTAAAAATTTTGCCAAATTCTCTTTAACATGACCTTATCACATTACACCCAATGACTTGTTTCCTGTTCCCACATCCTCAACAACATTTAGTTTTGCCAGATTGTTAATTTTTACAAGTCTGATGAGTGAAAATGTATTTAATTTCTAGCGAGGTTGAGCATTTTTTAACATGCATATTGGCCATTCCAATCCCTTTTCTATACAGTGTTCATACTATCCTTTGCTGTTGATGTCTTTTTTTTCTTATTGTGTTATCTTTTTCTTATTTATTTCTAGAATTTTATATATTCTTCAGACTAATTCCTTAGTACTTCCATGTACTACAAATATTTTGTCCCACTGTTGTTGTTGTTGTTAAATGAGTTGTATTCTCATACTAAGGAGTCCTGATGTTGTTGTGCAATAAACACAGGACTATTAACTGTAAGGTTAGCAATTCAAACCCACTAGCCACTTTAAAGGAGTCCTGGTGTGATGCTGTGCGTTAATGTGCTGGACTGCAAAGTTGGTTTGAACAGCAAGGTCGGTGTTTCAAGCTCACCAGTCTCTACTTGGAAACTCTATACAGGGTCGCTATGGGTCAGAACTGAGTCGACAGCACTTAACAACAACAACAACAGCCACTTTAAGGGACAAAGATGAGAATTTCTGCTGCCATAAAGATTTACAACCTCGGAAAACCTATACAGGGTTATTATGAGTCACAATCAACTCAGTGGCAGTGGTTTAATTCTCAGATAGTTTTATTTTATTCTTATATATTCTAATATATAATGTATAAACCATTACCTTTATTTTTGTGCTTTTTTTCCCCTTAAATGTTGTACATTCTTTGTGGTATTAGGGCTTTTAAGTCATTGGAATTGAACTTTGTATCTGGGAAAATAGAAATCAAATTATTTTTCCTGAAATTACAATTAATTGACCAAGAACTGTGTTTTGGATCATCGACCCTTTCCTCACTCATCTAAAATAATTCCATTTCCGTACACCAGCATTTTTTATGAATGGATCTGTTTCTGACTGCGTTTTATCTATTCTTGTATCCATTTCATATAGTGAATTTAATAGCTTTGCTATAAACACTGATTCTTTTTACACTTTGATTTGAAGTAATTTTAGACTTGCAAAATAAATTATAATAATAGGACAGACAGTTTGTGTGAACACTTTCAAACAGCTTTCCATAATGTTAGCATCTTGTTGTTATGTGTTGTCGAGTCGATGTATAGGGTTTCCAAGGAGAAACTGGTGAGCTTGAACCACTGACCTTGCAGTTCAAACAACTTTGCAGTTTGATGCAGTAGCCCATAGGGCCACACCAGGACTTTAGATAATCCTAAATGAAAAGAACAAAGACAAGAATTTAACATTGCTACAATAATTATACCAGTAACTAAGCTACAAATTTGATTTATATTTTACTAGGTTTTTTTTTTTTTACCCTTATATTAATTTTCCTTTCCAGGATTGAACTTAGAAGTCCAGGTTACATGCAGTTGTGTTCCTCTCCTGCACTTTGCTCCTGGATAATGTGCTAAACCACAAGGTCAGTTTGAGCTGCAAGGTCAGCAGTTCAAACCAACCATCCATTCCTCTGAAACTCTATACAGGGTCACTCTGGGTGAGAACCAACTCAACAGCACTCAACAACAACACACTTTGACAATTCTTCTGTCTTTTTTTGTCTTCCAAATTATGGCTTGATGAGTACTGGACAGCTTTTTTGTGGAATCGATTTCAGTTTAGGTTTGGCTGGTGTTTCTTCATGAATATGTTGAGGCAATACAAAATAGCATTGTATCAGTCTCAGTGCATCCTATTAATATATTTTATTACCAGTAATTTTAACCTTGATCACTCAGGTGAGGTTGTGTCTCTAGGCTTTTGTATTATATATCTACTATTTACTTGTTTATGGCAAATATACTGATCTATGTGTAGCTCTTTAAGAGTTTTGACAAATGCCTACACCTGGGTAACCCAAACACCTGTGAAGATTTGAAACCTTTATATTGTTCCAGAATATTTGTTTTTGTGCCTTTCTAAAAACTACCTAGTAGGAACTTACTCCAGAAAACAACTCTTTCAATTTCAATCACCATATTTTCTACTATGTTGATTATAGATCTCCTAGCATATTCTACAGAAACAAGCATGTTATCTGTGAATAGAGATAGCTTCAACATTTTCCTTTCAATCATCTAGCCTTGCAGTGACCAGGACCTCCACTACAATGTTGAATGGAAATGGTAAGAGCATGCATTAAATTATTCTTTAATTAAGAAAAAATATTAGGACTTCTGTCCATTAATTATAAGCAGCAAATATATTTTCATTAATAAATCACTCTGTATATGATATTATTAATATCATCTGCAAGCAAAATTTTGCTGAAGATAATTAAAAACCCATTTTATAAGTGCATTAACAGAACTATCAGAGATTCAGAAGAGGATGTAGAATGAGGGATATAATTTTATTATCAGGTGGATCTTGGCTAAAAGCAGAGAATATTAGAAAGATGTTTCTCTTTGTTTTATAAACTATGCAACTATGTGGAGCATAACAAATTATGGATAACATTGTGAAGAATAGGAATTCCAAGCCACATCATTGTGCTCATATGGAATCTGTATATAGACGAAGACACAATCATTTGAAGAGAACAAGTCAATACTATATAATTTGAAATCAGGAAGGGTTTATGTCAAGGTTGTATCTTTCACCATACTTATTCAGTTTGTATGCTGAGCAAATAATCTGAGAAACTGGACAATATGAAGAAGATTGTGGCATCAGGATCGGAGGAAGATTCATTAAGAGCCTGTGATATGCAGGTTTCACATCCTTGCTTGCTGGAAACAAAGAATTTTAAGCACTTACTTAAGAAATAAAAAAAAACAACTACAGCCTACCGTATGGATTGCATTTAAACATAAAGAAATCAAAATACCTCACAACCGGACCAATAAACAACAACAGAATAGAGAAAATATTGAAGTTGTCAAGGATTTAATTTTACTTGAATCCACAATCAACACCCATGAACACATATGCAATGGAAAAATCTGTTGCAAAAGATCTCTGTAAAGTATTAAAAAGCAAAGATGTCAGCTTGAGACTAAGGCACTTAACCCAAGACAATAAATTAGTAAGACTGAAGGAGAATTGAGGCATTTGAATTATAATGTCAGTGAACAGTATACCATGGAGAGTTAGAAAAAAATGAAAAGATATGTCTTGGAAGAAGTACATCCAGAATGTTCCTTTACCTCAAGTACTTTAAATGTGTTACCAGAAGGGACCAGTTTCAGAAGAGGGACATCGTATTTGGTAAAGTCAAGGATTAATGAGATAGATTAATACGGTGGCTGTAACAATGAACTCAAACATAATAACAATTGTGAATATGGTGCAGGACCAGGCAATGTTTCCTTCTGTTGTTCATAGACTCCATATGGTTTCCAAGATTGCAAATCTTACAGGAGCAGATAGCCTGATCTTTCTCTTGCAGAGTGAATGGTAGTTTTGAAACATCAACCTTAAAATTAACAGACCATCAGATAATCCAGTGAGCCACCCAGAATCTTTCTTTTACTTGTATATCTACAGTTTTATCTATATTGCTTGTCTTTTAATATAACATGTGATTTTGTTAATGTTCTCTTTTTAAAATCTGTTTCCTATTTTACTGATTTCCATTTTCCTATTCATTGTTTTCTTCCCCTTACTCATCTTTGGACTCCTGGTGTGGCACTGTAGGGTTAGCACTAGACTTGGAAACACAAGGTTGATAGTTTAAACACACCAACTGTTCCTCAGAAACCCTATACAGAGTTGCTATGAGTTGGAACTGACTCAGTGGCACTTATCAACAACAACTTATATCTGTGAATCCTGGTGTGTTTTTGTAAGTTAATGTGCTGGATTGCAAAGTCGATTTGAACCTCAAGGTCAGTGGTTCAAGCTCACCAGTTGCTCCTCAGAAACCCTATACAGGGTCACAATGAGTTGGAACCGACTTGATGGTAGGCACTTAACAAAAACACTTATATTTGAGGGAATTCAGCAGCTCTGAATTAGCACTGGACAGAAAACCACAATGTTGGTAGTTTGAGCTGACCAGCCACTCCACAGGAGAAAGATGAAGCTTGTGCTCTTGTAAAAATATACAGCCTCAAAAACCCTATCGAAGGCAACTATGAGCTAGAATCAACTCAACAGCACTTATATTAGGTTTTTTTCTCTAGGTAAAAGCTTAGCTCATTCATTTTAAAACTTTATAACTTTATAAATAACATAAATTTATCTCTAAGCATTGCACTGGATTCCTCCTATGTATTTTACATTTATTACATTTCATCTCTTCCCTTCCCTCAGACATAGGAGTATCCATGTTTGTAATTTCCTCTTTTGCTTTCTCCCATTCAAGGTATTTTTGACTTTTACCTCACAAATTATAAAAAAATTGATAGTGAAAACAGAACCAGAAAATAAGAGTAGCTCTATGTTTTAAAGAAATTGAATTTACAATTATAAGCTTCCCTATATTAAGTCTAAACCCAGATGGTTTCATTGATGGATTTTATCATATAGTTAGTGAAGAATGAAATATTCAAGCTCTTTTAGAAATAGAAAAAGAATTCCCTATCTATTTGTATAAGCCTGCATAGCTCTGTTAACAAAACAAGACAACAACATTATTTGAAAATATTACAGATGAATATCAATACAAACTGATGAAAAGAAATATATTAATTTGATTAATAGTAAAGTTATTTGATCTACATCCATCATGTGTTTATCCTAAAGCACATACATATTTATTTTATTTGAATTAAACAGGTTTATCACCCACATAGTCTAATGTAATATTTTTATTAAATTACAAATTATAGACATTGTTATATCTTTATTCATCTATAATTTAAATTTTTCTCAAAGCACTATTGATCAATTCCATTGGTTCAAATTGGTTTTAGTTGAAGCAATTCTTTCAAGTAGTTTTGTATACTAATTGTGCTATGTGTTGAAATACGCACACACATCCTATATGAAAAATTCCTCTTTGTATTTGAACATTTTGGTATGATATTTTTTATTTTAAAAGGTTATTTTAAGATATATAAACTAAGATTATGTGTCTGTATCCTATTTAAGAAACTTACTTTTATTAGCCTTAAAATGGTTTTATTAAAGGACTTTTATAATGCAGAATAAATGAATAACAAATATTTTAATATAATAATTGTTGTTGTTGTGAAGTGCCATTGAGTTGGTTCCAACCCATAGTGGCCCTGTAAAGGGTTTCCAACAAGCAGCTGATGAGCTTGAATGCCGAACTTGCAGTTCAAACAACTTTGCAGTCTGGCGCATTAACCCAATAAGTAGATTAAAAACTTTAAAACATTGAGTAGTGAGTAAAATAATTCATTATGTTATAAATCTTATGAAAAGCACCAATATTTGAAAATTACCAGATGCTTTTCCTGGAGGCATTTTTAAATAAGTAGTACAAAATTTGTGAAAACCACACACACACACAAATATTCGAGAAAATTTTCTTTCTTTTTTTTTTTTTTTTAATTAAATGTTTTTATTTTGGATTGAGTGAAAGTTTATAGGGCACATCATCAGCTTCACATTCAACCATTCATATAGCTTGTTTCATTACATTGATTATTATCCCCTCCATATATCATCAGTTAACAGTGTTTCTCTCTATCCTCTTTATCTTTTATTTTCCTTTGGGGGGGCGGGGAACTTGCCTTTTTGGAATTTACAGTCTCGGCTTTTAGGGAAGGTTTTTACATTTGTCTGTGGATATCCAGGGCTCATGTATGAGATTACTAACAAGCATTACTGAATAATCAGATGAGGGACAGTTTGCTATGTCTACTAGGTGGCTAAAGTCTGATCCTCAGAGCCTATAGGTTGGACGGTCAACAACGCTTGAACATATCGCACCTGAATTTAGAGATCATCTCAAAAACAGATATGATGAACTATGTACTAATGGCTGAAGACCAGAAGAGCTGTGGGACGACTCTGGTAGCGTAGTGGTTACAAATCGGGCTGCGAACCTTAAGGTCAGCGGTTCGAAACTACCAGCTGCTCTGTGGGAGAAAGATGAGGCTTTCTACTCCCGTAAAGATTTACACCCTCGGAAACCCTGTACAGGGTCGCTATGGGTCGGAACTGACTCGACGGCACTTAACAACAACAATAGGAAGAAAACAAAAGGTCATTAAGAAGACAAGAAAGAAGGAAAAGACCAAAATGAATGTCAGGAAACTTGCTCTAAAGTGTAGAAATGCTCAAGCAAAATGGAAGAAATGAGGAGGTAAAAGAGCTGAACAGAAATTTTTAAAGGACAGCCTGAAAAGACAAAGTCAAATATTATAATGAAATGTGAAAAGACTTGAAGTTAGAAACCAAAAGAATAAAAAAAGCTCAGCATTTTTCAAACTGAAAGAACTGAAGAAAAAAATTAAGCCTCAAATTGTAATATTGAAGGATTCTATGGGAAAAATAATGTTGCAGAAAGCACCAAAGGAAGATGGAAGGAATACACAGAATCACTGTACCAGAAAAAAATGGTGATATTCAACCATTTGAAGACGTAGCCAATGAACAACAAAAGGAAGTCCAAAGGGCACGGAAGCCATTGGCAAAGAACAAGGCTATAGGAATTGATGGAATACAAATTGAAATCTTTCAACAAACTGTTGCAGCACTGGAGGCATGCACTCATCTATGCTAGGAAATTTGGAAGACAAGTACCTGGCCAGCTGATTGGAGGAGAGCCATACATAGGCCCATTCCAAAGAGAGGTGACACAATACAATGCAGGACTCATTGGACAATATCATTACCATTGCATGTAAGTAAAATTTTGCTAAAGATAATTCAAAAACTGCCGCAACAGTACATTGACAGGGAACTGCCAGATGTTCAAGCTGAATTCATATGAGGATATGAAATGAGGGATATCATTGCTAACATCTGATGCTTCTTGGCTGAAAGCAGAGAATTCTAGAAGGTATCTACCAGTTCTACACATAGGCTTTTGATTTGTGGCTCATGACAAGTTATGGAAACATTGTGGAGAATGAGTATTCCTGAACACTTAACTGTGTTCATGAGGAACATGTACAAAGATGAAGAAACAGTAGATTGACCAGAATTATGGAACACTAAATATTTTTAAATTAGGAAATGTGTACACTAGGATTGTACTCTTCCATCATACTTATGCAATCTATATGCAAAGTGAATGATGTGAAAACTGGGTTATATGAAGAAGAATGTGACTTCAAGACTGGAGGAAGACTCATTATCAGCCTGTGATATGCAGATGATACATTCTTATTTGCTGAAAATTAAGAAGACTTAAAATACTTACTGATGAAGATCAAAGACCACAACTTTTGATATGGGTTGAACCTCACAGTAAAGGAAACAAAAAGCCTCACCACTGGACCAATAAATAACATCATGAAAAGTCCAAAAAATAATGAAGGTGTCAAAGACATTTTGCTCAGATCAACAATCAACAATCATGGAAGCAGCAGTTAAGATGTCAAACAACACAATGCATTGGGCAAATCTACTGCACAAGACCCCTTTAAAGTATTCAAGAGAAAAGATGTCAATTTGAGGACTAAGGTGTGCCTGATCCAAACAAGGGTATATTTAGTAGCCTCATATGCTTATGAAAGTTGGACAATGAATAAGAAAGACCGTAGAAGAATTGATGCATTTAAGTCATGGTGTTGGAGGAGAAAATAATAAAGGTGTTATGGTCTGACAAAAGTACAAACAAATCTGTGTTGGAAGAAGCACAGCCAGAATGCTCCTCAGAAGCCAAGATGGCCATACTGCATCTTTCATGCTTTGGATTTGTTATCAGGAGGGACCAGGCCCTGGAGAAAGACATCATGCTTTGTAAAGTGGAGGGTCAGTGTAAAGAAGACATCCAGTGAGATCAATTGGCACAGAGGCAGCAGCAATGGGCTCTAGGGTACCAACAATTGAGAAGTTGACACAGAATCTGCAGTGTTTCGTTCTGTTGTACATAAAATCACTATAAATTGGTACTTAACAATAACTTCAGAAGCAAGAATGGAAACTGTGTTAATAAATACTTTATCAATTAGATTTATTATTTATAGTCTCCACATAACATCCATTTCTTAATATTGGTACACATTACTTATAACAAAAAGTCAAATAGCTTTGTCTAATTTGAGTTCATATTTTGGTCTAGATTTTCATAAGGCATTTTTCCTTTCTTTATTGTTAATCATACATGAATATTGTATATTCATGAAAATGTAATAAAACTTAACTTTAAAAATATACCACAAAGGAGAAACAGCTGTAAATGCCAAGATTTTCACTGACTAATGTAACGGTAGTCTATAATCACTGACTCCAATCTGCCCCCAAACAAATTACACTGTGACAAAAACTGTCTGCAGAAGAAAAGTCCAAATGAATATAATATTGGAATGAGCTTCTGTAGAGTGATCCAACAGAATAGTCACTAAAGATTAAAATGGGATCTGACTACAAGGCAAGATACGACTCCTGGATCCAGAAAGCAGAAGTTTATTGCAAATGCTGAGCTGGAATCCTGGTCTGGAAAAGGGGGGGGGGTGTCCTGAAGGAAGCCACACTGGGATTGGAAAGCAAGCTTTTGCCTATAAAGGTTAGAGATGTTGAAACCTCAAAAACCTCAGAGGTTCAAATTGGGTAAGTCAGTATTTCAGAGTGGCAGGGTGGGGTGACCAGCATGGTTCTGCTGAGTAGTTGAGAACTCAGCATACTGGAGCCAGACAGTTGGGGTTCTTTTCCCAACTCTGGCTCTCATTCTCCCAAGAAATCAGTCTTAGTCACTTAATTTTGTCTGCCCATTTTCTTTTAAATATAATCAGATGAATCCATTACCATATAGTGAATTTACTAGGATACTACCAGTTAGTGTTTTAAAATAGAATAAAACAAAATAGAACAGGACAGAAATTATAGAGCTGTAAGAGGTTTTACATATGCACCAATTCAATCCTCTCAACACTATGGCTTAGAGAGAAAGGACATACTTAAATCACACATGTAGCTTGTGCTTTGAAAGTTGTTCTTTTTCAATTTGGAATTGTAGAATAGAACATGTACCTTGAATGTTTTACTCTGTTTGGGGCTGGGCAGATACCCATATGTATTGTTTTGTAAAGTTAAAAATTATATTGTTGATAAATATTGAGTGAAATAAAAATATTAATGTGTACAATAAAATTTCAAAATGTTATAAAATAATGTGTAGTGTTGTTTTGTTTTTGTTAAGTGCCACTGAGATGACTCCAACCCATAGCAATCATGTATAGGGTTTCCAGGAAGCAGCTGGTGAACTTGAACCGCCAACCTTGCAGTTCAAACTGGCTTTGCAATCCAGAGCATTAACCTCAGCACCACATCAGGAACCTGTATTTATTAAAATTGGGCAATACAAATAAACCTCTAGAAGAAAGACCTAAGACCTATGTCAAATAATAAAGTATTTATGTATGTAGTGGGATTAGTTGTTACCTTCTTTTTTTTTTTTTTTTGGCTTATCAGTGATTTCTAATATAATGAATATTCATTCTGTTTGTAATAGGAAAAAAAGTACCACATATTACATCTTAAATGCAAATATATAAAAAATCTGAAAAATCCTATTTTGATTATTTGCTTTACCACCTATATTCTGATAAATCCCAAGTTTATACTGTAAGCCCAGACCTCTCTTTTAAGACACAGACCCATTTTTCCAAAATTTTAAATATATTTCGTAGAATTTCATGGCTACCCAGTAACAGATTCTTCTTTGGAACAATGTCCCTCCACCAATTAAAATGTAATTCGACCTCTGGATGCAGAAATGAATAGTTGACATCAAGGCCTCAGGTCCTCCGTCTATAACAAAGAAAACGAGTAGCCATTTCCTTAAGTGCATATTTCCATTGTCAATATCTAAACAGTTCTACCTCTCAGAGGACTAATAACAAAATCTCAGATACCAACCACACTTTTCTATAAATCCAGTTTATTGGATCGTGTCCTCCTGCTGTGGATCCTGGTGTAGGATCACACTGGACTGTGAACCACAACATCAGCAGTTCAAACCTACCAACTGGTCCTCAGACTCACACTGGTTCGTTAAATCCTCTGCCACCCCACCCTATCCTTCCCATCTCTCAGCTCCCTTTCATTCTTCATCTCCTTTCCTATTCAAGTAGAGTTCATGATTATCATTGCACCCCTTCTATTACCTAAACTCTCTGTCCCCTGTGTCTTACATTTTATCTTTCTATCAAACCATATTCCCAGAAATAATGTGACTTTTTACCATTTCTGTACCTGTATCCAAGATACTTATCATTGATGGAAAACAAAAAGAAAAGTATTTCACAGATGAACAGATTGATTTATTTTAAAGTTATTGGTTTTCTTATGAATTGACAGTATCAGGCTTGCAATTGCAAGATAACTCAACCCCAGGCAATTTGATTTTCCCCATGTAGTCATCTAAACTGTTTTGTCCATTATTATTATTATTATTATTTGTTGTTGTTGTTGTTAAGTGCCTTTGAGTTGGTTCCAACCCATAGCAACCCTGTATAGGGCTTCTGAGGAACAGCTGGTGAACTTGTACTGCCGACCTTGTGGTTCAAACATATTTTGCAGTTTAGCGTAATTAACCCACAGTGCCACATTAGAAATCCATAGAGAACATATCATATATTAAACTGATAAGAACAAACATTACACTTGATCTTAGCCATAAGGCCAAGAAGTTAATTATTATGGATACTAATAATTACTATAATGATTAATTATTATTATGGACACTAATTATTATTATTATCATGGACACTCATTCTTATTAGTGTTTAGAATTTCACCAAATGCAGACGAACCATTCTGCCCCTTAATATATTGGATCAGTAAGTAATATAAAAGACACAGAATCACTACCTCCTCTTCGAAATAGTTTGCTACCCTAGGTTGTAACCCTTTTAGTCTTCTTTCTGGCTGTGAATCTTAGTCTTCTTTGAAGTAGTATTGTTTCTTTATTTAATTATACAAATTTTATGAGGAATCTTTCATAGGGCCTTCCATCGTAAATTCTATACCTTCCCTCTATAATTAGGTCATTTATTGTACTCCTATAACTTAAATGACACCTATATTCTAAAGGATACCAAATGTATATCATTAGCCTATAGCCCCCTTTAAGAATAAAGCCATGAATACAACTGCCCACTTCATATCTATACTTGGATGTTTTACAGGAACTTCTCATTCAAATCAATTTGTTATCTTCCCTTCACCAATTGGTGTAGACATACCAATACTTGCTCTTCATTCATTACCACTCAATGCTACCTATTTAGTCAATGGCACCACCATCTACCCAACTGTTCAAGGCAAAACCCTTTTTATCACCTGGGCTCCTCCTATTCCTTTGTCTACCATACTTATTCCATTCTCTTGTCTCCTATATTTATTCCATTAGCTGATTTATTCATCAGCTTGGTCAGTTTATCTTAACAACAACACAGTTCAATGCATGTATAAGAGGAACTTCAAAATGAAATATGAAATTGAAAGATAATGAAACTTTTCCATGAGTGTTTTGGAGTACCTTCTTATCTCTTTCCATTACCAATACCACCACTTTAAGCTAGGCCCCTGTTAGCACAGTGGTTACGAATTGGGCTGTTAACCTCTGGGTCATCGGTTTGAAACTACCAGTTGTTCCATAGGAGAAAGATGAGGCTTTCTGCTCCTGTAAAGATTACAGCCTCAGAAACCCTGTGCAGTGTCGCTATGAGTCGGAACCGACTCCACGGCACATAACAACAACAACTGTTACATTTTGCCTGTAATAGCATTCTATATGACTTCTCTTACCTATTTTTAGGAGTCCTGGTGTGGTGCTGTGGGTTATTAATGCACTGGAATGCAAGGTTGGTTTGAACTGCAAGAGCTCACCAGCCGCTCTTCGGAAACCCTATACACGATCACTATGAGTCTGAACTGACTCGAAGACACTTAACAACATCTACCCTTAAATTCATCCATTACATTCTCCATATTGCTGCAAGCATGATCTTTTAAAATTAATATTTGATCATATCTATTTCCTGGTATGGTTCTGTAGGATCAAAACTGGATAGGGAACCACAAAGTCAGAGGTTCAAACCCTACAGCTACCCCTCAGAAACCCTATACCAGGTGGTTATGACTCGGAACCCACTCGATGGCACTTAACAACAATAACAAAAATTTCTTACAAAAAAAACCCCAAAACACCTCATTTAACTGTCCATAGCCTGTGGGGCAAAGAACAAAAATGTTAATGTTACCTACAAGACCCTACATGATCTGCTTCCTGATTTTGCGGTCCCATTTGATGATAGTCACCTCTATAACTCTGTAATAGTGAGACAGGACAGTAATCATCATCCTTACTTTGTACTTCAGGAAACAATTCTCAGAAAAGTTGAATTCTTTCCTCAATACCGTATGCTAAGGTTTTAGCAGAGCCAAGGTTTTGATGTAACAGAACTGCATCCTTTCATTTTAAAAATTATAATCTTATTTTCACAGTTCCAAGTATATCTTCAAATATTGTTTACAATAATACTTAAGTCTCAAGAGAGAATAATATTCAAGTAAAATACATTTCAAATTGCATCATAATTTTATAGAAAGAAGAAAAATTACTGAAATAAAGTATGAATGAGTTTTTAAAATGTCAAATATTAACAGATACTGTACTAATAATAGTAGTCAAGATTGTTCAGTGATAATGTTTTATTCTTATTAATTTACTTATTCCCCATAAGAATTCAATGAAGGCCCTAATAGTCTCATCTCTATTTAACAAATAAGGAGCTCTGGTAGCATAGTGGTTACGAATCGGGCTGCTAACCTCAGGGTCAGAAGTCAAAACTAACAGCTGTTTCACAGGAGAAAGATGAGGCTTTCTGCTCCTGTAAAGATTTAGAGCCTCAGAAACCCTGTACAGGGTCGTGATGAGTTGGAACCGACTCCAGGGCACATAAAAACAACAATTTAACAAAGATCTGACCTGAGGCATGGAGAAGTAAAGTGTTTCCAAAGTCACATAAGAAACAGAGGAGCCAAGGTTTGAACTCAAGCTATTGAACTTCAAAGCTTATTTTCCCTAACATTCCTTTGATGTATTAATTGTCATTGCTATCTCAATTAAAACAAGATTCACAGGGTAAAATAAAAATCCTAGCACTTCTGATAATATTCCAGATTTACATTCATCATATTGTCTCTTCCTCTGTATAGACCATGCAGGAGCCCCTAGTCGTGTAATGGATTCCAAACTGGGCTGCTGAGAGATCAGCAATTTGAATCTATCAGCTCCTCTAAGGGAGAAAGATGAGCCTTTCTGCTGCTATACAGGCTCACTATGAGTTGGAACTGACTCAGTGGCATACAACCACAACCATCATATATAGACTATAGTCACAAGATAGCACTCACTAGTTTAACTAAGAGTCCCCTGAACTCCGAATATTTTTCAGGCTGTGTATATATGGCTAAAGGAGCTCTGGTAGCATAGTGGTTACGAGTTGGGCTGCTAACCTCAAGGTCAGGAGTTCAAAATTACCAGCTGTTCCATGGGAGAAAGATGATGCTTTCTGCTCCTGTAAAGATTTACAACCTCAATAACTGTATTCAAGGTCACTATGAGTCAGAACTGACACCACAGCACACCACCACCACCATATAAGACTATGTCATTCTTCATATATTACTATACTTTTTTCCCCCTTCATAAACTAAGTAATTGCTAGAAATAGGTAGGACTTTATAAAGGGGCTTTAAAAATGGTATGACAGCTATATCTGATCTCTTCTAACTTTACAATAGGGAGAGTTAATCACCTATGGAGCAATTGTCAGATATATCTCCTATCTCCAACCTTTTTACCAATTCTGACCCAGCCTTCCCTCCAAAGACACACTACTTCTCTTCTGGGTGGGGTAATTCCTCACAATGACTGCACAAAACTCACAGCCAGTACTCCATAGTATGATTAGGAAAGTATCAGGTTACAATTCAGGACCAGAAATGACACCTGTTTTTTTGTTTGTTTGTTTTTATCAGGATAGCCTTTTCTCAGCCATGTCAGAAATAAGCTTCTATCTGGCCCTCAGCCTTTAAAGTCTAGTGGGTATTTGGACTGGCCTTACCTTTGCCCTGCTTTGGCAAACCTTAAAAAGTTTTTTTGCTAGTATTTAATCAGTAATAATAGCTCTCAAGGAGCTCTGGTAGCATAGTGATTACAAGTTGGGCTGCTAACCTCAAGGTCAGCAATTCAAAACTACCAGCCATTCCATGAGAGAAAGATAGGCTTTCTGCTCCTGAAAAGATTTACAGATGCAGAAACCCTATGCAGAGTCACCATGAGTCAGAACTGACTCCACAGCACACCACCACCACCACCAATAGCTCTCAGAGAGTCCTGGTATGGCGCTGTAATATAAACACTCAACCTCAATGTCAGTTTGTACCTCAAGGTTGGTAGGTCACACTCACTAGCCACACCTTCAAAACCCTATACCTGGCGGCTAAGACAACAACTATAGTTCTCAAGGAGTCCTAGTGCGACACTCACTGCAAGGTTAACAATTCAAACAGTGTCAGCTTTGTTAGGTGAAGGCACTTAACAACAGTAACATCAGCAAACAATGGTCTTACTATTTGACATGCTATCTCGAGTTGTTCTTGGCATTTTTCCCACTTCAGGATGTCAGAAGGGAAAGAAAAACTTATTGGCTATTTAAAGTATATATAATCATATGAGGGGGCTTAGGAAAATTCATAGAAAAATTCCATTATATTTAAATCGTCTTTTTCCACGAACTTGAAGTCTTCTCATATATTTGGCATATGGTTTGCCCAAATAACTGATGTCTCGACTCTTTATTCAATAAGACACTTGCTTTCTTTATTAGTGAAAACTTTAGTGCCTTAGGAGCTCTGTGGAAGCTGAGGACATTCTGAATAGAAAATGAATAAGAACTGAGGTCTTTGGTAGCATGGTGTGATAGGAAAAGCCATGGGCAAGTAGTAAAGATACTTATCTTCGAGGATCTGTTAACCAACATCTTAAAGCAAGTATCTCTATAATGCTAAATTGTGAGGTTTGTATTATAAGATTTCAAAGATTTACTCTTCCTGTCTTAGAGGTCGACTGGGGAAAATTCTATAGTGCTAAACCCTTCAGTTGTTGTCTCCACCATTTTTTTATTTTTTAAACAGGAAATTTGTTGTTGTTGTGTGCTCCGGAGTCGGTTCTGACTCATAGCAATCCTGCACAGGGTTTCCAAAGCTGTAACAGAAAGCCTTATCTTTCTCCCGCAGAACAGCTGGTAGTTTCAAACTGCTGACTGTGAGATTAGCAGCCTGATTCATAACCACTGTGCTACCAGAGCTCCTTGACAGGGAATAGAGGAAAATAATTAGGTCTAAAATGCCAGTCTATAAAGTAGAACTTTAATAAAACATTGAAATTGGTCATTTTTATAATATATATTGTGTTCTTCAGTGCATTAGCAGTTTTTGTGAGAATCTCTAGCACATAGAAATGGCAAGTGGCTGCACCACTAATATTTAGGATGACTCCATCCTGATGTGGCTCTGTGCTGAACTGCAACGTCGGTTTCAATGGCAAGGTTGGTGGTTCAAACTCACCAGCAACTCCTCAGAAATTCTATGGGTTAGAACTGACTCTACAGCACTTAACAACAACAACAACAATAGTTAAGATATGAAGTATGCCGAGAAAAGCTTGTATTCTGTTATAGAACCGTGAAGAACCAGAAAGTGTACTCTGAATTCCTTAACAGAGAGATTCTGAGTTGGAAAATGGTTTGGATCAGATCCCTTAGAAAGAGTACACTATGTTGTACCCCTCAGGGGTACATTATGATGGCCTAGTTCTAAAGATGACTTCAGTCAAGAGTCCATTATATATAAAACCAAGCTTTAAGAAAGGTTCTTTTGCCTAAAGCTGTAAGAAAAAGGAAAATAAAAATCCCAAAGTTAAACCTGACTATCCAGCTGGCACATGTGCCTGGGCCACAATTGGCTTTGGCAAATCCTTACCCTCAAGGTCTCCGATGGCTCTGAGGCACTCACCACAAGAAAATCATGGGTTTTAAAATACAAGAATTAAAGAACACATTGATGTAATTTGGGTACCAGGGCATTTAATGAAATGTATGTTTGTCTTTGAAGGTTGGCTAACCTTGCAAATGATTTAGACCTGTGATCGCACTATTTGCCTGGGATTTTGCTCTACTGACTCTGAAGAGATTTGCAGTATTAACCATTGCCAACAGGTAGGCAAAAATCTACAGGTACAACTTTCTATTTTAAATAAACTATCTTGATGCATGGAAACTGATCATCTAGAGTCTTAAAATAACCAGAAAATTAAACTAATTCTGAAATGCACTTGGAAACTTTTCTCTCAAGTGATTATATAATGTCTCTTTGATCACATCATTTAGGAGGGAATTCTAAGAAGCATTTCTTGACAATAGAATCCAAATTGTCCGTCTATAATTCCACCATTCATTCTTGTTCTACTCATAAGGTCCACACAGAACAATTCTTTCTTTTTGCTACACCCCACCAAGTCTCTTTTTTCAGGCTAAATATTCAGTTATTTCACTTAATATTATGGTTTCAAATACTTCACCATCCTAATCAATCTTTGCTGCATGTACCCAATATAATTTTTATATTTTTAATGTATTTGCTTTAATTGTTAAAAATATTTGTCTATGTTGCGTAGCAATACTCTTTAAAATAAGCAGAATCTTTAAGTCCTATAAAGTGGGTTCATTCATATAACTCTGGTATATGAAATCAGTCTTCTCTCCAGTTGTTATAAAATATAATCATACAAAGTAGTTTATAGAAATTAGAAACACAATAATTATAATTCTTAATTATGATATGTTGTTGTTGGCAGGTACCTTTGAGTCAGTTCCAACTCATAGCAACCTGATGCACAGCATGCCTGGTTCTGTGCCATCCACACAACGGCAGTTGCATTTGGGCCCATTGCTGTAGCCCCGTGTCCATCAATCTCATAAGGGGTGTTCTTCTTTTTCTCTGACCCTCGTCTTTACTAAGCATGAAATTCTTCTCCAGGTACTGCTCTCCTGAGAACGTGTCCAGAGTACAAGAGATCAATCCACACCCTTCTTGCATCCAAAGAGCATTCTGGCTGTACTTCTTCCAAGAAGTGAATTCTACCTGTTTAAATGAATGGAACAAGTTTCAAAGACAAAGCACAACAAATATGCAATCTGAAATGTGTGCTTTAGTTCTACAATTAATTCAAAATTTAGAATGTTTTAATTAGACAGGTACCTAGATATCAACATGTTTTTCCCCCTTCTAGTAAGAGAATATTTATGAATAGCAGAGAAGCACTGTCAGATATAGTGCCAGAATATGAGCCCCTCAGGTTGGAAGGCACTCAAAATGCGGCTGGGGAAGAACTGCCACCGCAAAGTAGAGTTGACTGTGATAAAGTGAATGGAGTTAAGTAAGCTCATGGGAGAAAAGCCTGTGGAACCTTCATTTGCTGAAGGGGCACAACTCAAAATGAAGAGGAACAGCTGTAAACATCCACTGAAAATCGGAACATGGAATGTACGTAGTATGAACCTGGAAAAATTGGAACTTGTCAAAAATGAAACGGAACACATACATATTGATATCTTAGGCATTAGTGAGCTGAAATGACTGATATTGGCCATTTTGAATCTGATGACCACATGGTTTACTATGCTAGGAATGACAAATTCAAGAGGAATTTGGTGAGTGGTGTTGTATTCATCGTCAAAAAGAACATATTCAGATTAGTCATGAGGTACAACGCTGTCTGTGAAAGGATAATATCCATGCGCCTATTGGAAGTCCTAGTGTGGCACTATGGGTTAATGCACCTGACTGCAAAGCCATTTGAACTGCAAGATCAGCAGTTCAAGTTCACCAGCTGCTCTTTGGAAACTCTATACAGTGTCGCTATGGGTCAGAACTGACTCAATGGCACTTCACAACAACAACAACAACAGGGAAGTCCAGTTAATACCACTGTTATTCAAATTTACGCACCAACCACTAAAGCCAGTGAGGATGAAATAGAAGAATTCTGCCAACTTCTTCAATCTGAAATTGATCAAAGATGCAATCAAGATGTATTGATCATTACTGGTGATTGGAATGCAAAGGTTGGAAACAAAGAGGAAGGATCAGTAGTTGGAAATTATGGCCTTGGTGATAGAAATGATGTTGGATAATGCATGATAGAATTCTTCAAAACCAATGATGTGTTCATTTTAAATACCTTCTGTAGACAGCATAAGAGAAGACTATACACATGGACCTCACCAGATGGAAGATATAGAAATCAAATTGACTACATCTGCAGAAAGAGACAATGGAAAAACTCCATGTCATCAGTGGAAATAAGACCAGGGCAGACTGTGGAACAAATGATCAATTACTCATATGCAAATTCAAAATGAAGCTGAAGAAAATGAAAACAAATCCATGAGAGCTAAAATATGACCTTGAATATATCCCACCTGAATTTACAGATCATCTGAAGAACAAATTTGATACATTAAACACTAAAGAACAAAGACCAGAAGAGTGGTGGGATGACATCAAGTACATTATACATGAAGAAAGCAAAAAGTCACTGAGAAGACAAGAAAGAAGGAAAAGGTCAAAATGGATGTCAGAAGAGACACTGAAATTTGCTCTCCAGTGTAGAGATGCTAAAGCAAATGGAAGAAATGAGGAGGTCCAAGAGGTGAACAGAAAATTTCAAAGATCAGCTCGAGAAGATAAAGCCAAATATTACAATAAAATGTGCAAAGATCTGGAATCAGAACACCAAAAAGGAAGATCACGCTCAGCATTTCTCAAGCTGGGGGAACTGAAGAAAAAATTCAAGCCTTGACTTTCTTTATTGAAAGATTCTCTGGGCAAATTATTGAATGATGCAGAAAGCATCAAGGGAAGATGGAAGGAATACACAGAGTCATTGTACCAAAAGGAAATGGTTAATGTTCAGCTGTTAGCTGGTAGAGGTAGCATATGATCAAGAGCCAATGATCCTAAAGTAGGAAGTCCAAGGTGCATTGAAGGAATTGGCAAAGAACAAGGCACCAGGAATTGATGGAATAAAAAATGAAATCTTTCAAAAAAGTGAGGCAGCACAGGAGGCACTCACTCATCTCTGACAAGATTTGGAAGCCAATTATCTGGCTGACTGATTGGAGAAGATCCATATTTGTGCCCATTGCAAAGAGATGTGGCCCAACTGAATGAGGAAATCATCGGACAATCTCTTTAATATCCCATGTGGGTAAACTTTTGCTAAAGGTAATACAGAAATGGTACAATCATCCGTTGACAGAGAACTTCCAGAGGTTCAAGCCGGATTCAGAAGAGTCCGTGGAATGAGGGATATCATTGCTGATGTGCAATGGATCTTGGCTGAAAGCAGATAATATCAGAAAGATGTTTACCTGTGCTTTATTGACTACGCAAAAGCTTTCAATTGTGTGGATCATGACAAGCTATGGACAACATTGCGAAATATGAGTATTCCAGAATGCTTAATTGTGCTCATGAGGAATCTGTACCTGGACTAAGAAGCAGTTGTTCGAACAGAACATGGGAACACTGAATGGTTTAAAATTAAGAAAGGTGTGCTACAGTGTTGTATTCTTTCACTATACTTATTCAACCTGTATGCTGAGCAAATAATACGAGAAGCTGGGTTCTATGAAGAAAAACGTGGCATCAGGATTGGAGGAAGACTCATTAACAACCTGCAATACGCAAATGATATAACCTTGCTTGCTGAAAGTGAAGAGGACTTAAAACATTTACTGATGAAGATTAAAGAGCTCAGCCTTCGGTATGGATTACATCTCAATGTCTAGAAAACAAAAATCCTCACCACTGGACCAATAAACAACATTCTTATCAATGTAGGAAAAATTAAAATTATCAAGAACTTCATTCTTGGATCAACTATCAACACTCCTGGAAGCAGCAGTCAAGAAATCAAATTATGTATTGCTTTAGGGAAATCTGCTGCACAAGACCTTTTTAAAGTGTTGAAGAGCAAAGATGTCAGCTTGAGGACTAAGGTGCACCTGACCCAAGCCATGGTATTTTCAATAACCTCATATGCATGTGAATGCTGGACAGTGAATAAGGAAGACCATAGAAGAATTGATGCCTTTGAGTTATGGTATTGGAGAAGACTATTGAAGGTGCCATGGGTTGCCAAAAGAACGGATAGATCCATTTTGGAAGAAGTGTGGCCAGAGTGCTCTTTGGAGACCAAGATAGCCAAACTTTGTCTCTCATACTTCAGACATTTTGTCAGGAGGAACCAGTCACTGGAGAAAGATTTCATGTTTGGTAAGGTTCAGGTTCAAAGAAAAAGAGGAAGACTCCCAATGAGATTGATTGGCCAAGTGGCAGCATTGATGGACTCAAGTGTAGCAACTGTAGTGAGGTTGACCCAAGATCGGGTAGCGTTTCGTTCTGCTGTGCATAAGTTGTTATGGGTATGTACTGAGAATGGCACCTGACAACAACAACAACATTTAGAGACTAACAATCAGATACTCACAGGAGGAGATGGCTTGTCCAAGCTATTTGCCTACAACCTCAAATCATTAGGAGAAGAATGAGTAGAGCCACAGGATCCTGTTTACTGTACAGTGGAGTCAATTTTGACTCATAATTACCCCATGGGATGTAGAAGTGCCCGTTAGAGTTTCCAAGGCTGTATCTTTACCAAAGCAAACTACCACATCTATCTCCTGCAGAGAGGCTGATGGGTTTGAAATTCTGATCATTCTGTTAACAACTGAATTCTTAACCTTTGTGTTACTTGGGCTTCTCCATAAATACTACAGCCTCTGAGGCAGTTCTATACTTTCTTATTGGGTTGTTATGTGTCATAACTACTTGACTGGCATGTAACAACAATGGTGTTTTTTACTGCCCATTAGACACTCTAGTTTTGGTTTTCTATTGCTGCAGAGCTAATACCCCAAAAATCAAAAGTAGTAGTCATTTGCTTTTTTACTTTTGCTTTTGTTTTCCTCTGGGTCAAGAAGTTTGGCACAGCTTATCACTTTCATATTGTCATGCAGAAGGTCCTTCTTTAGTTGCGTTCATCTAGGATCTCAGTTCATCTACAATGTTCAAGATTGTTTCATTCATAAGACCGACTCCTCAGCTGGAATGGCGTGACTGGTGGGGGTCTGGCTAGGAAGACTGTACTTCACTTCTTATGGCATCAGATGGGCTCCCATGTATGTTTGCTGTTTCACTTTTCACCATGTGGCATTCTATCTTCATGTGTGTAATTTGGACATCTTAGATTGTGTCTGGTAGCGTAGTGGTTACGAATTGGGCTGCGAACCACAAGGTCTGCAGTTTGAAACTACCAGCTGTTCCACAGGAGAAAGATGAGGCTTTCTGCTCCTGTAAAAATTTACAGCCTTGGAAACCCTGTACAGGGTCACTATCAGTCGGAACCGACTCCATGGCACATAACAACAACAACAACAACAATATTGTGTCTAGTTTCCTCTGAGCAAAAGCAGAAGTCCCAACAACTTTTAGGGTCTGGACTCAGAAGTATCAAAGAGTCAAATCCGTATGTTCTATTAATCAATCCAAGTTACGAGACTAACCCACATTCAAAGGATTGAACAACAAAATCTATTGTTTTATGGGAGGCATGACAGGTGGAAGCCCCAGATAGCAAATTTTTTTGTCTGGTATTTGCTTAATAGTTTGAGAAATGGGAGCTGAGTTCAGCTCTGATTCTTTAGGAACAGATGCAAGTGTTCCTAAAACAACTCAACTAACTATATAGAAATTGATTTAAATATACAAAAACAGAAATAAGTAAAAACAATAAGAAAATAATAGGCAAAGATGCAGGACTAGAATATTGGGTGCATGACTCTCTTGTAAAAAAGTGGTTTGACACAAAAATTAAAGTTGTGTTTTAACTCTCTGAAAAATGCAAAATTAAAATCCTAGGAATTGGATCTCTTTGAAATGAATATCTATTTTAAATTATTTCAATAGTCCCTATAAACATTTACAATAATAAATATACACTTGCATCCTTATTATTTACTTATTTTATTACTACTATAATTTTGTAAGACCCGACTCGATGGCACTTAACAACAACATAATTTTGTAACTGGTACAAAGAACAAGAGGCAGTTGTTCGAACAGAACAAGAGAACACTAAATAGTTTTAAATTAAGAAGGGTGTGTATCTGCATTGTATACTTTTACCATACTTATCCAATCTGTATGCTGAGCAAGTAATCCGAAAAACTAGATTATATGAAAGGTTTGGAGGATAACTCATTAACAAACTGAAATATGAAGATGATACAATCTTGCTTGTTGAAAACAAAGACAACTTAAAATACTGATGAAAATCGAAACCCACAATCTTGGGTATGGGTTGCACCTCAATGTAAAGAAGACATAAATCCTCACCACTGGAGCAATAAACAATATCCATATAAGTGAATAAAAGGTTGAAGTTGTCAAATACTTCATTTTGCTTGGATCAACCATCAACACGTAAGGAGGCAGCAATTAAGAAATCAAATGACATATTGTGTTAGGTAAATCTGCTGCACAAAACCTCTTCATATTGTTGAAGATGTCACTTTCAGGACTAAAGTGCTCCTGACCCAAGCCATGATATTTTCCATGCCTCACATGCATGTAAAAGTTGGGCAGTGAATAAGGAAGACCATAGAAGAATTGATGCATTTGAGTTATGGTGTTGGAGGAGAATTTTTAAAGTACCATGGATTTCCAAAAGAACAAACGAATCTATACTGGAATAAGTGCAGCCTGCATGCAACCAGGATGGTCAACCAGACTGCATCACTCATACTTTGGATATATAATCAGGAAATACCAGTTTCTGGAGAAGGATATCATGTTTGGTAAAGTGGAGGGTCAGTGAAAAGGGGAAGACCCCCCAAAAGATGGATTGGCACAGTGGCAGCAGCAATGAGCTCAAATATAGCAATGATTGTGAGGTTAGCACAGGAAAGAGCAGTGTTTCCTTCTATTGTGCATAGGGTCTGCAAGTTCAGACTGAAGTTGAATACAACTAAAACAAGTCCACAAGAATCAAAACACCACCTAGAATATACCTCATCTGAATTCAGGTATCATCTGAAGAACATATTTGATAAATTAGACACTAATGACCAAAGACCAAAAGAGTTGTGGGCTTACACTAAAAATATCATACATGAAAAAATCAAAAGGCCATTGAGAAGACAAGAAGGAAGAAAAATACCAAATGGATGTCAGAAAAGACTCTGAAAGTTGCTCTCCTGTAGAGATGAAAATGAAAAAGTGGGGAATAGAACATTTTATCGGGCAGCTCAAGAAGACAAAGTCAAATACAATAAAATTTTCAAAGACCTGGAGTTAGAAAACCAAAATGGAAGGACAAACTCAGCATTTCTCAAGCTGAGGGAACTAAAGAAAAAAAAAAAAAAAAGCCTCAACTTGAAATACTGAAAAGTTCTATGGGCAAAATGGAGTTCTGTGGGTTTGTGCACTGGCCTGCAAAGTTGATCTGAACCACACGGTGGGCAGCTCAAGCTCACCAGCCATTCCGTGGAAGCCACAGGGTCACTGTGGGTTGGAACTGACTCAATGGCAATTAACAACAACAACAATAATGGCAAAATAGTGAATGATGTAAAAAACATCAATAGAAGACATTGTATCAAACAGAAATGATCATTGTTTAACCATTTCAAGAGGAAGAAGTTCAAGGTGCATTGAAGGCATTGACAAAGAACAAGTCACTGGAATTTGATGGAATACAAATTGAAATATTTTAACAAACTGAAATATTTTAACAAACTAGAGGCACTCACTCATCTATGCCAAGAAATTTGGAAGAGAACTACCTGGCAAACTGAATGGAAGAAATCCATATTTGTGCCTATTGCAAAGAGAGGTGACCTAACAGAATGCAGGAATCATCAGACAGTATCATTAATATCACATGGAAGTAAAATTTTGCTGAAGATAATACAAAAATGGCTACAACCATACATTGGCAGAGAACTTCCAGAGATTCATGTCGTATTCAGAAGAAGATGTGGAACGAGGTATATTATTGCTGATGTCTGAAATCAGAGAATATCAGAAAGATATTTATGTGTGCTTTATTGACTATGCAAAGGCTTTCGATTATGTGGATCATAACAAGCTATGAGCAACATTATGGAAAATGAATATTCCAAAACACTTTATTGTGCTCATAATGAACCAGTACATAGACCAACAGGCAATTTTTTTTTAACAGAACAAGGGAACACCGAATAGTTTGAAATTAGGAAAAGTATGCACCATGAAGCTGGATTACATGAAGAAGAACATGTAATCGGGATTGGAGGAAAGCTCATGAACAATGTGCAATATGCAGATGATACAACCTTACTTGCTGAAAGCCATAGGACTTAAATGCTTACTGATGAAGATCACATACTAAAGCCTTTGGTATGGATTGCATCTCAATGTGAATAAAGCATAATTCCTCACCACTGAACCAATAAACAACATCCATAAAAGTGGAGAAAAGATTGAAGTTGTCAAATACTTCATTTTGCTCAGATCAATCATCAGCACTCATAGAAGCAGCAATCAAGAAAATACAGGATGTATTGCATTTGGCAAATCTGCCGCACAAGACCTCTTTAAAGTGTTAAAGAGCAAAGATGTCAGTTTGAGAACTAAGTTGTCCCTTGACCGAAGCCATGGTATTTTCAACAACTCATATGCATGTTGAAATTGGACGGTGATGAGGGACCATCGGAGAATTGATGCATTTGTGTTATGGTATTGGAGAAGAATTTTAAAAGTACCATGGAGGTCCTAAAGAACAAACCAATCTGTATTGGAAGAAGTATAGCCAGAATACTCCTTGGAAGCCTGGATGGTCAGACTGTATCTCTCACACTTTGTACATATTATCAGGAGATACCAGTTTCTGGAGAAGGATATCATGTTTGATAAAGTGGAAGGTTAGAGAAAAAGAGTAAGACTTCCAATGACATGGATTGGCATAGTGGCAGCAGCAATAGACTCAAATGTAGCTATGATTGTGAGTTGGTTGCAGGACCAGGCAGTGTTTTGTTCTGTTGTATATGGGGTTACTATGAGTTGATACTGACTCAATGCCATCTAACAACAGCAAATAAGCAAAATATTGAATGGTTTAGAAGGCATCAAAATAAAGTAGAAAGAATACATAGAAACACTGTATCAAAAAAAAAAAAAAAAAAAGGTATATGTTCAACCATTTTAAGAGGTAGCATATGATCAGGAGCCAATGGTATTGAAGGAAGAAGTTCAAGCTGCACCAAAGGCATTGGCAAAGTGCATGCTTCAGATATTGATGGAATAAAAACTGAAATCTTTCAACAAGCATGTGGCATTGGAGGCACTCACTCATCTATGCCAAGAAATTTGAAAGACAGCCACCTGGCCAACTGACTGGAAGAGATCCTTATTTATGTCCATTCCAAAGAAAGGTAACCTAACAGAATGAGGAAATCATCGGAAAATATTATAAATATCCCATGCAAGTAAAATTTTTAATGTAATTAAAAACGGATCTTGACTGAAAGCAGAGAATACCAGTAAAATTTCAACTTGTGCTTTATTGACCAAGCAAAGGCTTTCACCTATGTGGATCATGACAAGCTCTGGACCACATTTCCGAGTATGAGTATTCCGGAACACTTAATTGTGTTCTTAAGGAAATTGTATGTATACCAAGAGGCAGTTTCAAACAGACACTGAGTGTTTAAAACCAGGAAAGGTGTGTGACAGGACTGTATTCTTTCACTATACTTATTCAGTCTGTATGTTGAGCAAATCATTGTGTAAGCTGGGTTATGTGAAGAACAATATCTGTAATATGCAGATGGTACAACCTTGCTTGCTGAAAATGAAGAGGACGTAAAATGCCTACTGATGTAGATCAAAGGCCATAGCTTTCAGTTTGGGGTTGCAACTCAATGTAAAGAAAACAAAAATCCTCACCACTGGACCTATAAGTAACATCATGAAATATGACGTAAAGTTTAATTGTATCAAAGACTGCATTTTCCTTAGATCCACCATCAACTCTTATGGAAGCAGCAGTCAAAATATCAAATTAGGTATTGCACTAGTCAAATCTTTTGCACAAGGTCTCTTTAAAGTGTTCAAGAGTAAAGACGTCAGCATAAAGATTAAATTATGCCTGACACATGTCATGGTATTCTCGATAGACTTATATGCATGTGAAAATTGGACAATGCATTTGAGTTATGGCGTTGGAGGTAAATAGTGAAATTACCTTGGACTGCTCAAATAACAAATCTGTGTTGGAAGAAGTAGAAGCCTTAGAAGCTACTTGGGACATATTGTGAGTAAGGGCCAGTCCCTGGAGAAATATATGTTAGGTAAAGTAGAAAGTCAGGGAAAAAAAGAGGAAGACCCCCAAAGAGATGAATTGGCACAGCGGCAATAGGCTCATTCTTAACAATGATTGTGAGGCAGGTTAAGGACCAGGTAGTGTTTCTTTCTGAGGTGCATAAAATTGCTATGAGTCAAAATCGACTCAATGGCACCTAACAATATCTTATCACTCTGGCTAGAAAGTGAGCATTTGATGATAACCAACTGAATATGTTTAATCATTATTCTGTACTCATCAATCCCAACTGACTTATAATAGCTATTTAGCATATATTTGACTAATGAATAAACAAACGATGTGACTGTACATTAAAATGTATCAAGAACTAACTGGATTATCTACACTAGGTGGAATAGGGTCTTTACATAATCAACACTTAGTCTTTGTAAGCTTGGATGGCTAGTGAGAGTGTAATTGAAAGTAATTCAATTTTAGGGGCAATAGTGGTAGCAGATTCATCTTCATATTAAAAAGAAAATCTTGATTTAGTTTTTCTGAGTTTTGAAAAAGTCATTTTATCCTCTCCAAAAGTCATTTCCAAATCTATAAAAAGAGCATAGCCCATCTCCCTGTCCTTTTGTAATTTGGACATTCTTGAGTTATACTATTATTCCTCCTTGACCTAAAATGAACTTGACCATCTGGATCATTCCTAAAAACAATTGAGCTTTTAAAACCAGGAGCTAGAGATTGTATTAGATATACTCATTATTGTTTCCTGGATATGTAAAGGCCCATATTAAAATGAAATTATACTTTATAATAGTTGAACTTAATGGTAACTTTTTATGGAAAAGATATTCTTGCATTTATTCTGCTGGTGAATTTCTGTGTTTAAAATAATATTCTATTAAATCTAATGTAATCTGTTGTTGTCAAAAACTGTCTTCTAAGGGTTTTTCGTTTGTTTTTTAAATAAGTGTGTATAAGTAAAATTCATGTTATAATGGAATTTCATTTCAATTTCAGAGATTAGATCATTTCTATTGCTGATTGTCAAGGGAATACCTTAAGTTTCTTTGATAGGCAGCTGCACTGTGTAGTTACATCATTTAAAAGAAAGTATCTAGTATGTATATAGAGCTCAGTGGTTCTGTAGGATAAGCATAGGATTGGAAACCATAAGACCTGCATTTCAAATTCACCAGCTGCTCAACTAGAGAAAGATGAGGCTTTCTGCTCCCAGAAAAATTTACAGACTCAGAAATCCTATGTATGGTTGCTATGAGTTGGAAACAACTTCAAGGCACTTGACAACAATAATAATATATTAGTCCTCACCACTTGCAGAGATGCCTAAGAGCATAACTCTTGTGTTATTAGGTGTTGTTGTTACCTGCCATTGAGTCGGTATTGACTCATAGTGACCTTATGCAAAACAGAATGAAACACTGCCCGATCCTGGGCCAACCTCACAATTGTTGCTACACTTGAGCCATGGAAGCTGTCACTTTGCCAATCCACTTCACTGGGGGTAGGTGATAGGTCCTAATAAATCAACTTTATAAATATGAATGTAAATATTTCCTATCTCTTTGTGTCGAAATACTGGGATATCTCTTAAATCCTACCCCATCTTTCCTATGGCTTTACTTCATTTGTGTCATCACAGTTGACTTTAATTTGAGGAGGCAGCTCTTCCCCAGTCATATTTTGAGTACCTTTCAACCTGGGAGGCTCATCTCATAGAATTATATCTGACAAGATTCTGGTGGTCTTCATGTTTCAACATTCAATAATCTGGTGCTGACAGTGTTCCACTGCTATTCATAAGGTTTTCATTGACTAAGTATTTGGAAGTAATCTGTCTCTCTTTATTCCTATTCTGTCTTTGTCTGGAAGCTCACCTGAAACCTGTCCACCATGGGTGACTCTGCTGGCACTTAAAATACCCGTTGCATAGCTTCTAGAATCACAGCAACACGCAAGCCACCATTGTATGACAGACTGACAGATGGGTAGTGGAATCATATTATATCTACTGAAATTGTTGCACATTTACCAATTAGTTGTGTTTTTTCTTTCTTTCTTTTTTTCAAAAGCTTTCATTGTGAATTGAGTGAAAATTACAGGGCACATCATCAGTCTTACTTTCAACAAATTAGACATTGTTTCATTGCAATGATTACAATCCCCTCCATGTATCATCATTTAACAGTATTTAGCTCTACTCCACTTTTTTTATGTACACATACCACACAGAAAATATATATTTGTTTGGCAAGCCAGTCTCCTACCCACAGGCACACAGTCTTTGTCATTCCATGGGCCTAGAATCCTCAGCTGCTCTATGTCTCTTTGCCATCACCTCTGCCACTGTCTCTGCTGTCCCTGTTTTTCTGGTTAGGATCCCATGCTCCACTCATGCTCTTCCCTCTTAATGGTCCTGAAATGAAATATTAACTAATCCCCCTTTTAGTTACACATCTTTTACATTTACAGTTGTGACAACGCAACTAATCCTGATAACAATTACTCAAAATTGAGTCCTAAAATCCTATCACCATCATCCCTATTCCCTATTCTTTTTCACCAGACCCATCTGGACAAGAGGAAAACTATTCAGTGGGGATTTTATCTCACTCCCCTCGCTCTGAAACTAAGCACACTCATGAAACTTGTGAGCCAGCCATTTCATGCCTTTATAGTCATCCATTTTTGGTAGCCATAGATGCAACAATTTTTAACAAAAAAAAAAAGCAACCTTCATTTGCTGATGGGACACAACTTAAGTTGAGAAGAAAC
This sequence comes from Chrysochloris asiatica, assembly GCF_000296735.1. Lineage (NCBI taxonomy): Eukaryota > Metazoa > Chordata > Mammalia > Afrosoricida > Chrysochloridae > Chrysochloris > Chrysochloris asiatica. The sequence goes on along the minus strand of NW_006408695.1, from coordinate 1,077,714 downwards.
AGCTGTGAACATCCATCAATAATTGGAGTAAGGAATGTATAAAGTATGAATCTAGAAAAATTGAAAGTTGTCAAAAATGAAATGAAACGAATAAACATTGATGTCATAGACATTAGTGAGCTGAAAGAGATTGCATTTACCTTTTTGAATCTAACAACTTTATGGTTTAAAATGCTGGGAATGACAATTTGAAGAGAAAAGTGTCCCATTCATAATTAAAAAGAATAAATCAAGATCTATCTTGAAGTATAATGCTGTCTGTAGTAGAATAATATCCATACATCTATAAGGAAGACCAGTTATTACAACTTTTATTCAGATTTACTTACCAAAACTAAAGCCAATTATGATGAAATTTAAAAACTCTACCAACTTCTTTAGTTTGAAAATGATCATGCAATCAAGATACAATGACACTTACCGGTCATTGAAATACAAATGTTGGGAATAAAAAGGAAGGATCAACATTTGAAAACTATGTCCTTAACAATGAAGGAGATAGCATGTAGAATTTTCTAAGACAGTGACTTAATCATTAAAAATATCTTTTTAAACAACATAAATCATGACTAAACATAAGGACCCCACCAGTTGTAATAAACAGAACCAAATTGACTACATCTGTGGGAAGAGATAGTGGAAAAGCTCCATATCATCAGTCAAAATGAGTACAGGGTCCAACAGCCAAACAGACCATCAAATGATCATATGCAAGTTGAGGCTGAAGCTGAAAAACATTAAAACAAATCCACGAGAGCCAAAATACTGCATTGAACATATCATACCTGAATTTAGACATCATCTCAAAAACATATTTAATCTATTAGACATTAATGATTGAAGATCAAAAGAGTTATGACATGATATCAAGAACATCATACTTGAAGAAAACAAATATCATTAAGAAGATAAGAAAGAAAGTAAATACCAAAATGGATGTCAGATGTGACTCTGAAGCTTATTTTCCAAAGTAGAGATGTAAAACAAACAGTAGATATAAAGAGGTAAAAAAGCTAAACAGAAACTCCAAAGGGCAGCTTGAGAAGACAAAGTTAAGTATTATAATGAAACGTATAAAGACCTAGATCTAGAAAACCAAAAAGAAGAACACACTAAGCATTTCTAAAGCTGAGGGAACTGAAGAAAAAAATTCACGCCCCAACTTGAAATATTGAAGGATTCTATGGACAAAATATTAAATGATGAAGAAAGCATCAAAAGAATATGAAAGGAAGACACAGACCCCTGTACCAAAAAGAAATTATGTTTAACTATCTCAAGAGGTAGCATATGATCAACAGCCAATATTACTGAAGTAAGAAGTCCAAGTTACACTGAAGGCATTGGCAAAGAACAAGGCTCTAGGAATTGATGGAATACATGTTTAAATCTTTCAATAAACTGATGCAACACTGGTAACACTCACTCATCTATGCCAAGAAATGTGGAAGACAGGTACTTGGACAACTGTTTGGAAGAGATCCATATTTGTGCCCATTCTAAAGAGAGGTGATCCAATGGAATGCAGAAATCATCAAACATTATCATTAATTTCACTTGCAAACAAAATTTTGTTCAAGATAATTTAAAAACATCTCCAGCAGTACATAGACAGGAAAATCCCAGAAGTTCAAGCCACATTCAGATGAGGATGTAGAACAAGAGATATTATTGCTGATGTCACAAGAATCTTGGCTGAAAGCAGAGAGTACCAGAAAGATATTTACCTGTGCTTTATTGGCTATGCAAAGTCTTTCGATTTTGTGGATCATGGCAAGCTATGAACAACATTGCAGAGATTGGGTATTCCAGAACACTAATTTGGGTTTATGAGAAATCTGTACATAGATCAAG
>NW_006408695.1:1068411-1073185 GCF_000296735.1 Chrysochloris asiatica | reverse complement strand
ACCATAAAAGAATTATGCATTTGAGTTATGGTGTTGGAGAAATATCTTAAAAGTACTGTGAATTGCCAACAAAATCTGTGTTGGATGAAGTACAGCCAGAATGCTCCTTAGAAGCTAGGATGGCAAGACTTTGTCTCTCATACTTTGGACATATTATCAGGAAGGACAAGTGCCTGAAGAAAGATATCATGCTTGATAAAGTGGAGGGTCAAGGGAAAAAAACATAGACCCATAACAAGATGGAACATCACAGTGTTAGCAGCAATTGGCTCAAGGGTAAAAGCATTTGTAATTATTTGCAGGACCGGACAGTGTTTCATTCTGATGTACATTAAGTAGCTATGAGTTGGAACTAACTGAATGGCACCTAATAACAACAGCAATAATGAGATCTACCTTTCCAAATTTCAAATTTGTAATTCTTTTACAAAACTGTCTGAACTCATGGCTACCTCTTTCTCTGGTCCTTCTTCCCATGGAACCCCCAGCACACCGCATAAAAGGTATATGAAAGAAGCTTGGATATGTGGGCTGAGTGACAATATTTCTACAGGATAGGATAATTGTAGAGTCATGGATGGAAGGGCACAGTCTACTGTTCATGAGCTCTTCTTGTGATGCCACATTTCCAGTGATTGTTGTTTGGTGCCATCGATTCTGTTCAGACTCATAACAACCCTATGCAGAGCAGAATAAAACTCTACCTGGTCCCAAACCATCCTTACAATTGTTGTTATATTTAAATTCATGTTTACTGTTACTGGGTCAATCCATATCATAGTGGGGTCTTCATCTTTTTTTCTGATATGCTTTTCCAAGCATAGATCCCTCCTGATAATATATCCAAAGTATGAAAGAAAAAGTCTTGCCATACTGGCCTCTAAGGAACATTCTAGCTTTGTACATCTTTCACAACAGATGTTTGTTCTTCTGGCAATCCCTGGTACTTTCAATATTCTTCTTCAACACCATAATTCAAATGCATAGATTATTCTGCAGTCCTATTTATTCACTGTCTAACTTTCACATGCATATGAGTTGACTGAAAATATGGATTGGGTCAGGTACACTGATATCTTTACTCTTGAGCACTTTAAAGAGGTCTTTTAAAGCAGATTTGTTTAAGGCACTATGTCTTTTGATCTCTTGTCTGCTGCTTCCATGAGTGTTGGTTGTGGATTCAAGAAAAATGAAGTCGTTTCTATTTATCGTGATATTATTTATTGATCCAGTTGTGACCATCTTTGTTTTCTTTACACTGAGGTGTAATCCATATTAAAGGCTGCAGTCTTTAGTCAGTATTTCAAGTTCTCTTCTCTTTAAGCAAGCAAGGTATATATCTATGTATTGCAAGTTGTTAATGAGTCGTCTTCCTCCAATCCTGATTCTACGTTCTTTTTAATAATCCAGTTTCTTGGATTATTTGCTCAGCATAGAGATTGTTACCTTTCCTGATTTTAAACCATTCAGTCTCCCCTTCTTCTTTCTGAATGACTGCATCTGGTTTATGTAAATGTTCCTCATGAGCACAACTACGTGTTATGGCATACTAATGAATAATGAATGCACTGATATCCATGGTTTGCTATGATCCACTCTCAAATGTTTTTGCACATTCAACAGAGAATACGTAAACATCTTTCTGGTATTCACTTCTTTTAGCCAAAATCCATCTGACATCAGCAATTATGTCATTCCACATCCTTGTCTGAACCCAGTTAGAATTTCTGGCTGCTGTAACAAAAACACTATTGATGTACTGTTGCAACTGTTATTTTTTGTTTTAGTTTTAATTATCATCAGCTTATGGGTAAAATAGTTTGATAATATTCCATTCTGTTAGATAATCTTTCTGACTCATGGTGACCATGTAGAACAGAGTAGAACTGCTCCTTAGTGTTTCTGAGATGAGACTGTAAATCTTTATACGTGCAAACAACATCTTTTGCCCACAGAGTGATAGGTGGGTTAGTAGTCCAATGCTAAAGTCCTGTCCCCCAAGACTATCAAATTTCTCAAATACTGGTTACTTTTATCTTTTTTGGTTTGTTTTCATTAACCAAAATAATTTAAAAGATGACTCTGACTTTTATGAAAATGAGATGAAAAGCAAGACTAACTTTCTACATGTGTTTTGCAGCAAGCCATTAAGGTGACAGCATGTGCCCCTACTAGCAATAGAGGCATCATAAAGTTCCTTCCCCAGGAACTACACTCAACATCTCAAAATCAAGCCACCCTAACTTTGAACTATGTCTACAAACATTATATGTTATATTTGATGTATTATTTGTCATGATTTCGTAGGTTATTTGGGGGGAGGGTCAAATTTGTTTCCCATGTAAATTAATAGTAATTACTTTTTCACTTTATGCAATTTCATCTTATGAAAGGAATGCTTTATTTTTGCTAAAAGCCCTGGTAGTATAGTGAATTATAAATTGAACTGCTAACTGAAAGGTTAGTAGTTCGAATTTACCTATGTTCCAAAGGAGAAAGATTAAGATTTTCTATGCCCATAAAATTTTACAGCCTTGGAAATGTATACAGGGTCCCTGAGTCAGAACTGACTTGAAGAAACCCCATCACCGCTACTTTCTGTTAGTCAGGGAAACATATGTGTGTTTGTATATATCTATGTACTTGTGTGTGGCACTGTAGGATAAGTACTCCCTCTTAAGGTCGGTTTGAATCGCAAGAGCAAGTGATTCAAACTCACCAGCCACTCTTAGGAACCCTGTACAGAGTCACTATGAGTGGGAACTGATTCAATGACACTTAGCAACAAATGTATGTGCATGTTTATATATTCAAATACTTAAGTGTATGCAATTTATCTTTATTTTCAATCCTTACCCTTGAATGCTATTTTCTTTCAGATATAGAGAGTGACTATATCTGATTGCTCTATTTAAAAAAAAAACAGCTACCATACTGACTACCACATATCAGACACTGAGTAAATACTTATATGTTATTTAACAGTCAAACAGAAGAAGGTTTTTATAAGATGCTAGTCTCATTTATAGAAAAGTAGAGCTGGATATTTAAGATTTTGAGACATGTCTCAACAATATAATACAGAATATAGAAATGTCTATAAAAAGCAACAGCACCTCTTTGACACCTAACTTTAAAGATGAGTGTCAAACTAAAGACCAAATCAGCAGAGAAGTTAATATACTAAAACCCAGGAGAATTATTCTTGATTGGCTTTATCTTTGTTTTTCAAGGATTCATGTCTTTATTTTTAAATGTTTTATTTCAAGATCTGAACGTTTTCTGCCAGTGTTAAATCTTTTTTTTTTTGTATACTTACATTTGGCTTTCATTGAAGCCTTTCATTTATTCAGTTTCCATAAAACCCCTAATAACTATTTAAATTTTTTTCTGTTCTTGGCTCTTCTCAAAATCATAAATACCAGTTTGAAAACTAAACTTGAATCTGTGCAAATAATTCCCCTCCCTGTGGCCCTCCCCACTAATTGCTAAGGAGCCGTAACTATGTCCACCAGATTTATGTATGATAGGCTCATATCCTCTTCTCCCCAGGAAATAGACTGCCTGCTATAGATTAGATAATACTGAACCATTGGAACTGATTTCTCTCCAAGTTCAATGAAAACAAATGTTTGAAAAGTATGAGTAAGAAGAGTTTTAACTTTAAAACCCAGTTTGCCCAATGCAGCTTTAAAATGGCTTTATTATGCTTAATCAGATTTATTTGCAAATAGTTTACACATATGCTGTTTGTAATGTGAAACTAATTCATGAGCAAATTAAACCAATAATACAGTTGGTTTATGTTAAAATAATGCTAAAATTGTGTTTGCTAAATTTTATGTGCTCAACTTTTGCTGCAGGTAAGTATATTTGTTAAGAAAATTACTCATATATCCAGATGGCTGTAAAATGTAAGCCTTTTTATTCTTCAATAGGGTTATTGTTGTTAAGTGTTATTGAGGTAGTTCTGACTCATAGTGACAATATTGGGAGTTTTGAAGAGCAGCTGGTGGGTTTGAACTGCCGGCCTTGCAGGTCAAATCGACTTTGAGATCCAGTGCATTATCCTGCAGTGTGACACCAGGACTCCTTTAATAGAACATATTAATTTGGGGTGTTTTTCTATTATTAAGAATACTGTGATTCTGTATCTGACATAGTTATTGTTGTTAAGTGCTGTTGAGTCCATCCTAACTCATAATGACTATGTGTAGAGTTTCTGAGCTTTGTATCTCCGCAGAGCAGAAGGCCTCTTTCTCGTACAGAAAGGCAGATGGCCTCAAACTGTAGACCTTTTGGTTTGTAGTGCAGTGCATATGGTATGGAGCTACCACATCCTCAGTTGTTACTGATAAGTCCCATCCAGTCAGGTCCTACTCATAGATACCCTGTGCCCTGTTTCAAAGGAGAGTCTGGTATGTTTGAACCGCTGATCTTGTGGTTAGCAGTCCAGTAATTATCCTACAGCACCAAACTAAGACTCCATCTGATATACTGGGCATCCTTTTGTATGACATGAAGGCGATATCTATCTAATCATATACTAACACAATTGCCAAATACTTCATGTTTTTTTATTGTATTTCATATGCAAGTGTGTTCAATATTACCTTTAGTAACTTTACACCTAATGCCTATAGTTAAAAAAATAAAATTACATCCAACACTTTACAAGCTCTAACTTTAGCAAAATGCTTGACTGCATTGTAAAGTAAAGTAATGTGCAGACAAACATACATTATACTTGATGCTGGTGGTGGTGGTTATATGC
>NW_006408695.1:1064268-1067031 GCF_000296735.1 Chrysochloris asiatica | reverse complement strand
TATTCATTGAAAAAAAGAGCATTTCAAGACCTGTCTTGAGTCACAGCGCTCTCCGGTTTCCTTAGCCTAGCCTGGTCCAACCTGTTTCCTGGGAGGATGAAGTCTGTGCATATTGAGAAGCATCCATTCTGCTCTGAGGGTGAGACGATTCGAAAAGGCTCCAAAAGCTCTGATTGGTGACCTAGACAAAAAGAAATATCTGGTTACTTGTGATCTCACAGTTGGTCGGTTTTCTTTTTGATCCGGTAGCAAACTCATCTCTATGCTGAAGACTCCTTGTTTTACTTTGTCAACAATGTCATTCCATCCACCAGTGCCACAATGGGTCAACTATACGAGGAACACCGCGAAGAAGACTTCTTTCTATACATTGCCTATAGTGATAAAACTATCCACAGTCTGTGAAGTTGTTGCTCCTAAATTGGGGAAATCCCTTTTTACAAAGAGAAAAATGGTCTAGCTTTCTTGACCTACCCCTCCTATTTCATGCTCAAGCACAACCTCCTGTCTTCAGGACCTGGGCTACTTAATGTTTGAGGCTTTCTCTCCAGCCCCTCCTAGCAGGGAGGGTAATGGATGGCGATGGCCCCTTGTACCTCTCCTTTCTTTTTCCTTCTTCACCAGTTTCTGCCACCTTTTCCACTCTACCTCAGACTTGTTGGTTGTCAATATGACATCCAATGATTGTTTTGGTTTCTGATTCCTTTCTAACTACACAAGGGGCCAGAATCCTAACAATCTCTGGCTGCCTTCTGTTTTGGAGGTTGATGGAAAGGTCTAAAATTGTATGTGGCCGGGGGAAGGTAGGAGGCACATCAATAAAGAAGATACTATACACACAAACACAAAAGATCTATCTTGAATTACAGTGCTACCTCTGATCAGAAAATATCCATACACATATGAAAAAGTTAACTTCTCTTGTTAAGTGCTGTTGAGTTAACTTCTCTGAGAAAATACGAAACAGCAAATGATACCCGTGCAATGCAAAGGCACAGAGATCCCGGGGAACCAGGAGTGGGATCCTGCGGTGTTTTCTGCGGAGGATTCGGCAGTGGCTTGAGGGGCCTGAGGTCATAGCGGTGGAGGCATATTAGCAGCGGTGCTAGCGGAGGCAAAGCCGAGGACAAGGAGTGGCTCTCTGTCACCAAGCTGGGTCGTCTGGTCAAGGACAGGAAGATCATGTCCCTGGAGGAGATTCATCTTTCTCCCTGCCTATTCAGGAGTCTGAAATCATTGGCATCTGCTTGAGAATGTCCCTCAAGGGTAAGGTTTTGAAGACCATGCCTGTGCAGAAGCAGACACACACCGACTAGTGGACCAAGTTCAAGGCGTTTGTCACTATCCGGGACTACAATGGCCATATCGACCTGGTTGTCAAGTATTCCAAGGAGAAAACCACAGCCATACACAAGGCCATAATCTAGGCCAAGTTGAAAATCACTGCCATCCACAAAGCCATAATCTAGGCCAAGTTCAGGTGTGGCAAGGCTACTGGGGAAATAAGATTGTCAAATCCCACATAGTACCTTTATAAGGTGATGGGCCTTTACAGCTTTATCCTGGTGCAGCTATCTCATCCACACACCCAGAGGCACTGGCATCCTCTCAGCCCCCTTGCCCATGAAGTTGCTGGTGATGGCTGGCATCAACAATAGCTACACCTTGTCCAGGGGCTGCACGGCCATGCTAAGCAACTTTGCCAAGGCCACCTTTGATGACATCTCTAAGACCTACAACTATCTCACCCCTGACCTCCGGGAAGAAACCATGTTCACACATTTTCCCTACCAGGAGTTCACTGTCCACCTTATGAAGGCCCACACCAGAGTCTCTGTGCAGAGGACCCAGGCTCTGGTTGTTGCTACACATGGTAGTTTTGATACAAGAAAAATAAAGTGCCAATTCAGTCTGGGAAAAAAAGAATGAATGAGATAAAGAAAGAAAAAGAGAGAGAGAGAGAGAGAGAAAGAAAGAAAGAAAGAAAGAAAGAAACTAGTTAATACCATTATTATGCACCAACAACTAAAGTCAAAGACAACGAAACTGATTAATTCAACCAACTTCTTCCCACTGCTCATCTGTCAGTGTGTCATACTCTGGTGAGTCGCAAGTTGCTGTGATGCTTCACACTATGCCACTTATATTTTAAATAACAGCAGTGTCACCCAGGATGGAAAGGGTTCAGCAGAACTTCCAGACTAAAACAGAATAGAAAGAAGGAAAGGCAGACTACATATAAATGTTTATCCAGTGAAACCCTTATGAATTGCAGCAGAACATTGTCAGATAAAGTGCTGGAATATGAGCCCCTTAGGCTGGAAGAAACATGACTTGAGAAGAATATCTTCTTCAAAGTAGATGACCATGATGATACAAATGGAGTAAAACTTTTAGGACCTTCATTTGCTAATGCAGCTCAACTCAAAATGAAGAGAAATAGCTGCAAGTATCCACTAATAATCACAACATGAAATGTATAAAGCATGACACTAGGACAATTGGAAGTTGTGAAAAAGAAAATGGAACACATAAACATTGATATCCTAAGCATTAGTGAGCTGAAATGGACTTGTGTTGGCCAATTAGAACTGGTCAATCATGTAGATTACCATGCCAGGAACAACAAATTCATCATCTTCCAAAAAAAAAAAACAAAAACCAATAACAAAAAAAACATTTCAAGATCTTTCTTGAAGTAAAACACTGTCTGTGGCAGGATAATATCCATATACCTACAAGGAAGACCATTTAATAACACTA
>NW_006408695.1:1042086-1064020 GCF_000296735.1 Chrysochloris asiatica | reverse complement strand
CTGGACTGCAAGGTTGGTTCGCACCACAAGGTCAGCAGTTCAAGCTCACCAGCTGCTCCTCGGAAACCCTATACAGTGTCACTATGGATTGAAAGTGACTCAACAGCACTTAACAACAACAACAACATATGAAATTAGTACGTATAAGAGATATATATCCATTTTATATGTGAATTGTTAAAAGCAGAGTGTACTTAAGTAACTTGTCTAAATCCCTAGTGGAGTTGTGACACAAGGATTTAAATTCAGTTAGTCATATTTCAAAATCTGTGGGATTATACTCTATGCTATATTCATCCATAAAGACCTTTTTGGCCAAATTAGTAGTTAACAGTTAATATTTATTGAGCATCCATAATTAACAAGCATTTACTCTAGCATTTGACTTACATATTTTCTTATGTTTTTAGGTATTTCTTGATAATCAATCTTGAATCCAAATAAATGACTTCATTTCTTATCTGACTTTCACAAGTTCAGCTACTAAAATTAATAAGAGAAAGAAATTTAATCAATGACTTTGAGTTTCCTGTGTGATGCAATTAAAGGAAAAATAGATTAGCCCTTATTCCTTATCTGATACTGTCACTCAGAGAAATTAGTACCAATAACAGATTTTGATTTACAATTCATTTGAATTGTATCCTGATACACTATTAAATGCCAATTAAAAACTGTGCTGGATGAACCTAAGCATTGCAATGCTTTCCTCTTTAAACACATTCAAAGTTACTCTGGTGCTACTTGTTTAATCTAATATCATGTTTGGATGGAATATTTAGATGGTTTCTAAAATACACATTTCAATCAAATTGTAGGCTCTAACGTCAGCATAATATCATTGTGGTTTTGCAACAGCAAAGTCTGAATAAGCTCCTTAGCCCTCTAACCTCTGGAAAGTAACCTACAGCAAGTTATATTTGTCTGTTGCCTATTAAATCACTGGCATCTGTCAGACGGCTCAGTGAAACTCAGACCAATGCAATCAAAATGAAACTTGAACGTGTGTTTAATGTCACCTAGGTTTGAATCACTTGCCCTAGATTTCACTAAATTTCTCTGAGGTTTTTCATTTGTAGATTATATGTGTGTTTGTGTGTGTGTGTGTGTGTGTGTATGTATTTAATGATTTTAAAATACTGCTATAAATAGAGAAAAGCTTGAAGAATGAACATATCACAGTATGGTTGGGGAAAATGAGGCAATAGCTGGTTCCGTAGGTAGTTGTTGAAAAACAATAGAAGGGAAAAATGCAGAAGAACTTGTTTGGAATCAGATTATAAACTTCTGGTAATTAATTTGAGATCTTTAAATTATTATTTCTAATAACTTACTGAGTACTTCACTTATCAAGCACAATGCTATGTGATGATAATTCATGTTTGAATAAAATCTATGATGCTTACTGTCAAGAAGGTCAGGATTTCATGGGGATAACAGACAGATGTAACAACAAGTAATGGCAAGACAGTATAGCAGGAGATAAAACAGAGACACTTTTAAGATACACTGGACAATTCAGGGAAAATTTATTCAGTCTTCTTCGGAAAAGGTGAGGATGAAAGCTTCACAGAAGAACTCTCAATTACTCTGAAGGTTGAAGACTAAGTAATGGTTTACTGTGCAATTCTTACAGATGAATCAATAGTTAACAAAAACCCAGAGACAGATATTGCAGTGCTGATAGTAATTCTGTCAGATAGTACTGTGGGTTTCTCCTTCTCTCAAAATACTTCAATAACAGATATAATACGTTTTTACAAGTAAAAATCTATGACAGAACCACTTTTTTGTGCACCAGAACAAAAGTGTACAAGGACTGCTGCGACAAGTATGCTGATGCTGTCTACCACAGTGTATATATGTAGGTCAGGTGACAGAGGCCATATTTATTAAAGTTGAAGCCAGTATGGGCTGGTTCCATTTATGAAATAAGTCTAAAAATTCTGTCATTAGTTAAATTATATGTCTGAAATGGTGAGAGAAGAAATACAAAGTCAAAAGCACAGGACTTAAGACAAACTATTCAGGGATTTATTCAGAGAGTAACTATGTAAGCCTTTTCATAATTTTGTCACAGGACAGCAGCATCCAGCTGTCAATATTATATCTGGTTCTGGACTCGAGAGTGAGGGCACAAGGCATCTGCAAAATAATCACACTGGGTCTGATGAGTTATAAAGTTTAAGAGAAAAAATTTAAAACAACAGCAAAAGAATCCTTCCATTCAAGATAAAGCTGCCAACAAAAGGTTTAAGCACAGAAGTAAAACAAAACCCATCTCCATTCATGTTGAGTCAATTCTGACTCATATTAACACTTTGGAATTGAATAGAATTGCTCCCATAGAATTTATTTGACTGTAACCTTGACAGAAACAGACTTTGATATCTTTCTCCTGAGAAGTGGCTGGTGGGTTTGAACCTCCAGTCTTTTGGGTAATCAAGGTACCACCAGAGCTTTAAAGTGAACCTTAAAATTAGAAGGTCGCTTACATTTGCTATGGGATTAGATTAGATTAGAAAACCAGAGTGGCCCTCTGGACAGAAACAATTATTAATGCAGGATAAAATGTTTGAAATGAGCACATGGCACATGAACACATCTTTCCTAAATCTCTTTAAAGTGACATAAATATAGGGATGTTGTTGTTGTTATTAAGTCCTCTCAAGTCGATTCCAACTCATAGCAACCATGTGTAGGGGTTTTAGGGAGCAGTGGTGGGTTTGAAGTATTCACCTTGTGGTTAGCAGTCCTGTGCTTATTCTACAGAACAATCCAGAAAAATGTAAGGCCAAAATAAACAACACAGACCCACCTGAGATAGGTGTGGTTGTATGTTGTTGTTGTTGTTGTTAGGTGCCATCGAGTCGGTGCTGACTCATAGTGACCCTATGCACAGCAGAATGAAACACTGCCTGATCCTAGGCCAAACTCACAATTGTTGCCACACTTGAGCCCATTGATGCTGCTACTTGGCCAATCCATCTTGCTGGGAGTTTCCTCTTTTTCTCTGACCCTCCACCTTACCAAACATGATTTCCTTCTCCAGCGACTAGTAGATAGAAGAACGGAGGAGGTACAAGAACTGAATAGAAAATTTCAAAGATCAGCTTGAGAAGATAAAGCCAAATATTACAACAAAATGTTCAAAGATCTGGAGTCAGAAAACCAAAAAGGAAGAACATGCTCAGCATTTCTTAAGCTGGGGGAACTGAAGAAAATATTCAATCCTCAACTTTCGTTATTAAAAGATTCTCTGGGCAAATTATTGAACGATGCAGAAAGCATCAAAAGAAGATGGAAAGAATATAGAGTCACTGTACCAAAAGGAAATGGCTGATGTTCAATTATTTCAAGAGGTAGCATATGATCAAGAGCCAATGATACTAAAGGAAGACATCGAAGGTGCATTGAAGGAACTGGCAAAGAACAAGGCACCAGGAATTGATGGAATAAAAATTGAAATCTTTCAGGAAACTGAAGCACCACAGGAGACACTCACTCATCTATGCCAAGAAATTTGAAAGACAACTATCTGGCTGACTGATTGGAAGAGACCCTTAATTTTGCCTATTCCAAAGAGAGGTGAATGCAGAAATCATCAGACAATCTCTTTGATATCCCATGCTAGTAAAGTTTTACTAAAGGCAATAGAGAAATGGCTGCAAGCATACATTGACAAAGAACTTCCAGAGGTTCAAGCCAGATTCAGAAGAGATCATGGAACGAGGGCTATCATTGCTGATGTCTGATGGATCTTGGCTGAAAGCAGAGAGTATCAGAAAGATATTGACTTTATTGTGCTTTATTGACTACGCAAAGGCTTTTGATTTTGTGGATAATGACAAAGTTATGGGCAATATTGTGAAGTATGAGTATTCTGCAACACTTAATTGTGCTCATGAGGAATCTGTACCTGGACCAACAAGCAGTTGTTCTTAGAGAACATGGGAACGCTGAATGTTTTAAAATTAAGAAAGGTGTGCAACAAGGTTGTATTCTTTCACCATACTTATTCAACCTGTATGCTGAGCAAATAATCTGAGGAGCTGGGTTATATGAAGAAAAATGTGGCATCAGGATTGGAGGAAGGCTCATTAACAACCTGTGATATGCAGATGATACAACCTTGCTTGCTGAAAGTGAAGAGGACTTAAAATATTTACTGATGAAGATCAAAGAGCACAACCTCTGGTATGGATTGCAGCTCGGTAAAGAAAACAAAATCCTCACCACTGGACCAATAAGCAACATTCTTATCAATGGAGAAAAGATTGAAGTTGTCAAGGACTTCATTCTTCTTGGATCAACTGTCAACACTCATGGAAGCAACAATCAAGAAATCAAACGACGTATTGCATTAGGAAAATCTGCTGCAAAAGACCTTTTATAAGTGTTGATGAGCAAAGGAGTCAGCTTGAGGACTAAGGTGTGCCTGACCCAAGCCATGGTATTCTCAATAACCTCATATGCATGTGAAAGTTGGACAGTAAATAGGGAAGACCGTAGAAGAATTGATGCTTTTCAGTTATGGTGCTGGAGAATATTGAAAGTGCCATGTGCTGCCTGTAGAACCAACAGATCTGTGTTGGAAGAAGTTCAGTCAGAGTGCTCCTTGGAGACCAAGATGGCCAAACTTAAACTCTCAAACCTCCTTTTATTCTGAAGCTGTCTGTCAAATAGAGAAGGCACATTGATGTTTAAACTTGATAAGAGAATAGAAGATGAAGTTCTGGAAACCTGGGTGATACCTCTTTATATGAAAAGGAACTCCTTTTTGGAAAGGGAGAAAAAGCTATTTCACTTAGATTTTTTTGTTGTTGTTTTTATTGAGAATAACTTGACCATATTAAAGTTCCCAAGTTTAATGTGGGTGGCAAGGAAACCTTCATTTCACTTTGCCATGTAACATAAGTCTTGCCATGAGACATGTTGTTGTTAAGTGCCATCAAGTCAATTCCGACTCATAGCAACCCTGTATAGGGTTTCCAAGGAGTGGTTGGTGAGCTTGAACTGCCAACCTTGTGGTTCAAACCGACCTTGCAGTCTAGCGCATTAACCCTCAGAACCAGGTTTGCCATATTCCTAGGTCTTAGGGATGAAGATATCCATGTCTTGTGAGGCCTATTATTCTAACTATCACAATGAGCAAAGGAAGCCAGTCACAACACAAAATACACTGCATCATCCCATACATCTGTCGCCCAGAAATAGACTAAGGTTTCATATAGTGCTAGCAGTCAAAATAATACTTACTCCAGAGATGGAACCTGCAATGACTCGGAAGGGACTTGAGGTACTTTTCTGAGATGATCCAGGAATATTTGGGTGGTACCAATGGAGTCCTGGTGTGGCGCTGTGGGTTAATGCGCCAGACTGCAAAGCCATTTGAACTGCAATGTCAGAGGTTCAAGTTCACCAGTCACTCCTCGGAAACCCTATACAGGGTCGCTATGGGTCGGAATCGACTCAACAGCACTTAACAATAACCAATGTAAATACAAGAGTTCTTTAAATGTGGAGGAGGAAGGCAGAATTCAGAGTCAGAGAGTAATTTGAAGATGCTACACTGTTGGATGTGGAGATAGAGAAAATAGCCTTAAGTCAAATTAAGCAAATGGCTTCTAGAACCTGGAAAGGCAAGGAAACAAGATTCTTTCTAGAATCTCTAGATAGAACGCATCCCTATCAACATCATGATTTTAGCTCAGTAAAACCCATTTCTCACTGTCACAGCAGTTTGATGGTATATTTCTTAAACATTGTTTTAGCTATTAATTTTTTATTAATAAACAATTGTAAAAAATTTATTCATAATTTTTTTTTAAGTTGGTGTTCTATTACTCAGTCTTTTCCTGAATCCTGTACTATAATTAATTAACTCCACCACTTGTCTGTCAGGTTGTTATATAGTGATGACTTTTTTGGTGTTATGCTGCTGAAAGTTTTGCTAACAGTATTTCAAATACCAGCAGGGTAACCCATGGTGCACAGGTTTCAGTGGAGTTTCAAACTAAGATAAATTAGGGAGAAGGAAGAAGCAAATCATGTCTGAAACCATTATGAAGAGCAGTGGAACATTGCATAATATAAATTCCCAGAAGATGAGCCTTTCAAGTTGGAAGGCATGCGAAACAAACTGAGCACGAACTACCTCTTTAAAGTAGAACTAACCTTAATTATGGAACAAAGTTTTCAGGACCTTCATTTAGTGATCTGACACAACTCAAAAGGAGGAGAAACTACTGCAAACATTCACTAATAATCCAAATGTGGAATGTATGAGGAATGAATCTAGAAAAATTGGAAGTCATCAAAATGAAATGGAATACATAAAGATTTATATTCTAGGCATTAGTTAGTAGAAATGGGCTGGTATTGGCCATTTCAAATGGGAACATTATATGGATTAGTATTCCAGGAATGACAAATTGAAGAGAAATGGTGTCACATTCATGATCATAAATGACATTCCAAGATATATCCTGAAGTATAAAGCTATCAGTGATAGGATAATATCATTAGCCTTCAAGGAAAATCAGTTAATATTACTATTACTCAATTTTAGAGCCAAAGATGAAGATATTGAAGAATTTCACAAAATTCTACAGTCTGACATTGATCAAACATGAAGTCAAGGTACAATGATAATTACTCATGGTTGGAATGGGAAACTTGAAAACAAAGAAGGATCAGCAGTTGCAAAATATGGTCTTGGTGGTAGAAGTCACTCCAGGGATCACATGCTAGAATTCTGCAAGACCAACAATTTATTCATTGAAAATACCTTTTTATTGTACAACACAAATGATGACTTGTGTTGTTGTTAAGCACTGTTGAGTCCATTCTAACTCACAGTTACCCTGTATAGGGTTTCCAAGGAGAAGCTGGTGATTTTGAACCACTGACCTTGGAGTTCAAGCCGACCTTACAGTCTAGTGCATTATCCCACAGCACAACACTAGGACTCTAGACAGTGACTAAACATGTGTATATCATCAGATATAATACACAGGAATCAACTTACTATATTTGTGGAAACACACAATGGAGGATCACAATATCATCAGCCAAAACAAGGCTAGGGGCCTACCATGGGACAGATCATCAGCTCTTATATGCAAGGTAAAGCTGAATCTGAATAGAATTAAAATAAGTCCAAAAAAGCCAAATCAAAATCTCAAGTAAATCCCACCTGAACTTAGAGACCATTTCAAGAATTTATTAGTATTGAATACTAATAACTGAAGACTAGGAATTCTTGATGGGATGACATTTAGAGTATCATATATGAGGAAAGCAAATGGCCATTGAAAAGACAGGAAAGAGAAAAACAAAATGAGTGTCAGAAGAGACTCACAAACTTGCTCTTGAACAAATTGAAGCTAAAGTTGCCAAAAGAAATGATGAAGTAAACAAGACAAACAGATAATGTCAAAGGATAGCTAGAGAAGGCAAAGTAAAGTATAATGAAAGACATTGAATTAGAAAACCAAAAGGGAAGAACATGATTGGTATTTCTCAAACTGAAAGAACTGAAGGGAACAAAAAATCCAACTTCAATTTGCAATATTGGAAGATTGCATGGAGAAAATATTGAACACTGCAGTAAGCATCAAAAGAAGACGGAAGGGATGTACAGAGTCATGGTACCAAATAACAACAACCCAGGAATTGACAGAATACCAGTAGAAATGTTTCCACAAATGGATGCAGTGTTGTAGGTGCTCACACATATATATCAAGATATTGAAACAGAGTTATCTGGCTAACCAATGAGAAGAAACCTACATTTGTACCATTTCAAAGAAAGGCTACCTAACCAAATGTAGAAACTATTGAACAATATCATTAATATGTATGCACATATATAATAGTACATTCTGAATAATTATTTTTCTTCTTTTCTAATTTGGATATCCTTTGCTTTCTCTCTTTTGTTCTTTGTTCTTTTTTTGTTGTTGGCCTAATTACACCTGACCCAAGCTATCATATTTTCAATAGCCTTATATGAATATGAAAGTTGGACAATGAATAAGGAATACTATAGAAGAATTGATGCGTTTGAGTTATGGTGTTGGAAAAGAATATTAAAAGTGCTTACAGAAGACCAAACAAATGCGTGTTGGAGAAAGTACAGCCAGAACACTGCTTGAAGCTAGGATGACTTCATATCTCATATTTGAGACATATTACCAGGAGGAACCAGTCCCTGGAGAAGGATGTCATGCTTGGTAAAGTGGAAAGTCAGAGAAAAAGAAGAAGACAATCAAGAAGATGCATGGGCACAGTGGCAACAGCAATGGGTTCGAGTGTGCCAATGATTGTGAAGATAGCCCAGGACTGGGCAGTCTCTCATTCTGTTGTGCATAGGGTCACTATGAGTCAGAACCATCCAATAGCACTTAACAACAACAACAAATTGCCCTTATTGGAATTTCCAATACAGTGTTGATGGTTGGAAACTGCCATTCTTGTCTTGCTTCTGATATTAGTAGGAATACTTTCACTCTTTCTCCACTGTACATGCCGTTACCCATGGAAAGCTTAAATTTAACCAAAAGAACTTCCACAATAAAGTCATCAAAGGAAAATAAAAGATCTCAGACAAAAATCACAGTACACATTTGGAAATAAAGTAACATAATGAGTATAACTTACCTATAAAGATTTAAATATGAGAATATAAAATAATTATGTTATTCTACTAAGATATTTTATTATAACTTCACATATTAAAATAAGTACATGAAACAACAGTTTTATGTTATCAGACTTGAAAAAGATATACTTGAAATGAAAAAAAAATATGATAATAAAATTAAAACAGTGGATAGCCAACTTATTAGAAACACTTCAAGCATGGATGAATAAGCTTGAAAAAACAAAAACTAGAGAATCCTGTCAAGGGAGAAAAAAATGGAAATTATGAAAGATTAAAGTAAACGTGGAGTAAGGTCTGATTTTGGTCTAGTGAGTTTTACAGAAGGAAATAATACAGACAATGAAGGAGAGACAATATTCAAAGTTATAGGAACTGAGTATTTTACAGAATTACTGAAATTCAACAATTTTCAGAGCAAAGAGGCACCATACATATGATGTATGCAGGATAACGCACCAGACTACATGGTCAGTTTGAACTATAAGGTCGGCAGTTTAAACCCACTAACTACTCCTTGGAAACCCTATATAGGTTTGCTATGAGTCAGAACCTAATTTACAGCACTTAATAACAACAATGACAATGTCATAAAAATATGTTTTAAACTTTTTTTAAAATGAAAATAAAGCACCCATTAAAAAAAATAAGAATAAACCGAATATATTTCTACTACACAGTAGCTTCTCAGCAGGGTGTTTGTTATTCAGTTTCTATGTATTTGACTTTATTTCCTTTGTCTTCTTATTGCTGACTTCTAGTTTTATAGCATTGTGGTCTGAAAATATGCTGTGTAGTATTTGATGCTTGTAAATTTATGGAGACATGCTTTGTGACTTAACACATGGTCAATTCTGGAGAATGTTCCATGTGCACTGGAAAAAATGTGTATTGTGCTGTGGTTGGGTTGAATGCTCTGTGTAACAGCTATGAGTTCAAGTTGGTTGATTGTACTATTTAGTTCCTCTGTATCTTTGTGGAGTTTCTTTCTGGGTGTTCTATCCCTTTTCAAAAGTTGTGTATTGAAATCCCCCACTATAATTGTAGATTTGTCTATCTATTTCTTTCTTCAGTTCTAGGAGGGTTTGCTTTATATATCTTGGTGCTGTTTCATTGGGAGCATAGATATTTATTATGGTTATATCATCTTGCTCAATTGACCCTTTAATCATGAGATAGTGTCCTGCTTTATCTTATTTGCTGGTTTTTACCTTAAAGTTTATTTTATAACAGATTAGTATTGCCACTTTTGCTAATTTTTTTATTGCAATTAGCTTGGTTTACATCCTTTATCTTTTAGTCTGTTTTTGTCTTTGTGTGTAAAGTGTGTCTCTTGCAGGCAGTATATTGAAGGGTCTTGTTTTCTTATCCATTATGCCACGCTCTGTCTCTTCACTGGTTCATTTAATCCATTGACATTCAGTGTAATTATCGATAGGTATGAATTAATTGCTGTCATTATGTTAATTTAGAGTTTTATATATGTCTCCCCATTGCCTGCTTGCCTGTATGGTTTTTGCTGAGAAGTCAGAGCTTAATCTGATTGACCTATAGCACTTTCCTGACTTCTTCCTTATTTTCCTCCACCTCTCTGTGGAGCATTTGGGTTTGTCTCCGTATTATTCTTCAGAATTCCTTCTCAGACAGATCCAAAGCCTGGTCTTCTAATGGGAAGCCTATGTCTGCCTCCAGCTTATGTGTCTGAGTTACTCTTTTCTGGTTTTGGCCATGTGCTGAGATCTTTTGTTGTTTTTCCTTGGACATTTTCAATAGTTAGATATGTTTTCAATGATTAAATGAATGTATGTTGCTGTGTTGTTAAACTTACTGAGTGTCTCCAGATATATGTGACCTGGAGATAGGTTTCCCTTTTCACATGTAATGCCTAGCAGCAGGTGTTGGCTCCTGTCCAGATAGTGGAATATTATGGGTCATGCTTGTAGCTTGGCCACATGGCCACAATTGCTGTCTCTTCTTGGGTAACATTGGGAGAGAAAGCTCCCATCCCCGGGAAAAAAGTTAGACCAACAGGACCAAAAACAGAGACAACATAAAATCAGAGACAAAAACCACTACACAAAAACAAAAATAAAACCATAGCCTACTGTCAGAATTGACTCCATGGCACATAACAACAACAATAACAACTGTCCAGTAGGCTTTGCTATGAAGGTCAGGGTGTATACACAGTAGAAACCACCAGCAGTGAGTGGGGGTGTTCACCCACTCAGGCCCTTCCTCTAGTCACAACCGTAGAGGTGCACAGATAGATATTGAGAAATTAATGGAAGAAAGATTGTCCACTATTTTTATCTCTGAAGGTCAGTTAAGTATCTGCATATGCACAGCATAATTCTCAAAATACCTGCATCCTTGCATATAGTAGTTGGGGTTGCCTCTTGCCTTTTATGTTGGGGTTTTCCAAGTTGCACATACAGTTTGCCTGTATGGCCAGACCTGCTGCCTCTTGTTAGTTAAGGCAGAAATGAAGGGTCCCACCCAGGTCAACTTTAGGGTTGAGTCCCAGAGTCAGATATCATAAGAAGTAGCCAAAAGATTAGCTTGTGGGGTTTCCTGTGCCATGGGGAAAATGTGGGTACAATGCTAGACACTTTTGTGGGTGGGAACACACCCAAAAGGTGTCTGGGCTGGGCAGAGAAGGTGTAACAGGGGAGAAGAGGAAAGAAAAGTGAAAAATCCATCACACCTCTTTTTCCAGATGCCACTCCATGGTTTTCAGCACTCTGTCACTGTATCAGGCTTGCTGTATCCCTGCCCTATGATCTCAGCCCAGGCTGAGTTACCTGCAGACAGTGTCTCAATCAATTCAGAAATCACTGTGTTTTCCCTCCACAGTTAGATTTTCCAGCAGTGAGCGCAAGAAACTGAAACTCCCCACCTTGTATTAGATCCAAAGCTCTGCAGCTGCTCCGGGAAAGCTCCTTCTCTGTTTTTTTCGTGCCTCCGCTGGGGAGCATCCCCTACCTGTCTCTGCTTCTCCCACCCCCAAACCAGAAGTCTCTATTTCTAGACCAAAAAAAAATATGATATTGTATCTCAAATGTTTCTCACTATGGAAATTTTTAAAAATAATTTTTGATAATTAGGGAATTTGTGATGGCAAGGAAGAACCCTATTGTGTTAAACTGAATTTAAATTATAATTATGAATACATGAGTGCAAAGTTAGGAACTATTTATTAAAAGCCTAATATTTTACCTTACTTGCAGGTAAAATCTGCTGTATTTTTATGGATGCTGGTAGAAGACATTATATTCCTGACTCAGAGATATTAGACAGATTAGTCACAGCAACAGCAGTATCTAGAATATTTTTCTAGATATTTATATATGTCTTTTGTGCCATTTTCCTGAACTTCAATTCACAATAATATGAATAAAGATAGATAACATCTGTATACATACTCGGTTTATTACCAGATAGCAAACCTGGACTTGGGGAAACTGAATCTCTTATAATGAGTAGTAAACATTCTTCTAAGAGGTTTTGCTATCCTTACAATGGTATATCATGCCTGACTCACAACACATGCAGAATGTGAGAGACCTAGGAAATTTGTCTCCCTCCACTTTATCTCCCTCCACTTTGTTTTACATCATCTTGGCTTCTGCAGAATTTCCTATCAGTTTATCTTTCTTTAATCCATGCTGACTAATCTGGCTTATAGCAGCTGAGAAAAAATCTATTAAATTTGTTTCTGACAACAGTTAATTAAGATTACTACCAACAAGTAATAATCTTAATTAAATGTTGTCAAAGACAAATTTAATGGATTCTTTCTCCCCAACAAGAAGGCAGTCTAATAGCATATAGTGGTTACAAGTAGGCTGCTAACCTCAAGGTCGGCAGTTCAAAACTATTAGCCATTCTGTGGGAAAAAGATGAGGCATTGTGCTCCAGTAAGAGATTTACAGCTTTGGAAACCTTGTGTAAAGTCACTATGAGTCTGAACCCACTCCACGGTACTTAACAACAACACCCGATAAGAATCCAAGCAACAGAATAGTCAATCTGAAGTTTTGACTTCAACTATAATCACAAGTTACCAAACTCAAAACAGCTTAACAAATTGGATAAACCACCATGGTCTATCTTTAAAATCAAGGGGCTACCACATTAAAATTACGGCACTGATATCTCCACTTGTCCTAAAACATAATCCAGATGTAACAGGTTGTGCACTCTACATTAACTTGCAAAAGAGGAACTCTTAAAGGCGATTTTATTATATACAACAATCCTGGAGTTGAAGCCAAGGTGGTGTCATCAATTATCTGCTAAAGTCAGGGACAATTTTCTTAGTATTTTTATAATTGAAGTAAAGTTTTTACAACAGATTGGGAAAGTAGTACAAGGACTTTTTCCTTCATGAGAAAGCCAGAGTGAATGTGAAGTAAAAACAAAGTTCATAAATGTATTTTTTTCCCTAATAGACCTCAAAGGTTCTATTGTGTTCCCTTCTCAGGTGCATGGGAGATAATTCACTTCCAATGTCATAACATCAGTATGCCACATCCCTATACATATAATAACTTTAATCCATCACTCCCCTGATGTGATTGATGTATTATCTAGATATATTGAATACAACAGAGACAGGAGCATGCTTACAAAATATATCAAAACCATTACACCACTCACCTTGACCCCTGTAATCCAGTTCAGTAGATCCAGCAAGCAGAATGCACAAATAATAAATATCTTTATCATTATGCATGTTAACCCAACAAAATATTACAGGTGGCTGAAGCATAATTACATTTCAATCCCCTAGGTTAGATTTTGGTTTAATGGTCACTTAGAAGATGTACTAGTCTGGAGCCACTATTAGAGGAAAGTAACATGCATCATGCCCACAGATCTACAGGGTACAATCCAGAATTTTGACAACAGGAATTAGCCAAGAGATAATCTCTATCTCTTGACCTCACTGGCATATTTAACAGGTACACTTCTTTATAAAAAATCAGCAAACTGCTTTACAAATCTTCCATCTGCTGGTCTTTAGTTTTTCAAGTGGAAGACAAAAGTGTTAGACCATGGGCAATAGCCCAAGTGTCAATAAAATTTTAACAAGGTTG
Source organism: Chrysochloris asiatica (assembly GCF_000296735.1). Taxonomy (NCBI): domain Eukaryota; kingdom Metazoa; phylum Chordata; class Mammalia; order Afrosoricida; family Chrysochloridae; genus Chrysochloris; species Chrysochloris asiatica. The sequence goes on along the minus strand of NW_006408695.1, from coordinate 1,050,253 downwards.
TTCCGGGAGAATATTGGCCAGAGATATTAGAAAGATGTTTACATGTTGATTGTGCAAAGGTATTCAACTGTGTCAATCATAACAAAGTATGGATAACATTGCAAAGAATGGGAATTCCAGAACACTTAATTGTGCTCGTGCAGAATCTCTGCATAGACCTAAAATCAATAATTCAAACAGAATATGGGGATAGTGCATGGTTTAAAATAAGGAACGATGCGTGTCAGTGTTGTATCTTTTTCTTCATGGTTATTCAATTCACGCATATACTGAGCAAATAACCAAGAAGCTGGACTATATGAAGAAGAATGTGGCATTAGGATTGGAGGAAGACTCATTAGCAACCTGCGATATGCAAATGAAATAAACTTGTTTGCTAAAAGCAAAGAGGATTAGAAATACTTACTGATGAAGATCTACAATTTCAGTATGGATTGCACTTCAATGCAAAGAAAAATAAAACTTTCACAAGCGTATCAGTAAATAAAATCATCATTGTAGGGATAGAGCACAAATGTTCCAAAATGACCACCCTAATGTCAACCCAAACCATATCTTCTATCCCTTCCCTCTGTTCCCACTACACATGATGAAACTCTTTGTTAACATGATTTAGTTAGACATATGCTAGAGAGGGAAAGACAACCTGGCACCTTGTGGTGTTCCTGCCTGTCTGTGTTCTGTAAAATGCCCTTAACTGCCCTGACATGTCAGGTTTGTTTATCCCATGATACAAAACACACGCCCCTGGTGGGGAGTCTTAACTGTCCAGCTGGATGTCACTGATTTAGTACTGTTCCAGTCTGTGAATTTGCCTATTTGAATGTCTATTGGACTGTGCCCTGGGCAATTTTTACAGTCTCTCAGCAACTACCTATGCTGAAGGGTTCTCCTTTCTGGGCTTAAACCCAAACAATTGGCGAGCCAACCAAGACATTGAAAAGCTCATGAGACAAGATGGGAGAGAAATGAAATTCCACAGAGGAAATCCCCAGGTGACCGTCAGCCTCCATGTTTGGTCCCTTAGCATAGTTGTTAGAATCTTGGGGACCTGTACATTAATATGAGGCCATGAAAATGCCACAAGGATTGTTAGGTCTCCTACAAGGATTGGGGCCAACAAGGCTAAGAAAGACAAGAGAGCTGTTCATCTCAGTAATCTGGCTCCTTCTTTGCATCATCTGTGCCACCACAGAAGCGGAGATGACTACACAGATGGAAGCCTAGAGATCGAAGGATGAGCTGCACTTAGAATGGGAAGCTAGGGTGCAACAGGCCAGTAACACTGACACTTGCACATCTCCAAACATCTGATAATGCCATGGAGACCCTAACCTGCCCCCTCACAAAGATAAAGGGCGATACCTGCCACAGTTTGAGCAGTGATTATGAGAGTTGATTGTGATCAAAGTGGTGGGATCTGCTAGAATCCTTGACAGTCAGAGGGGAGAAAGAAATAAAGTCCTTCATCTGGAAGTTCAAATGATCCTAGTTACCAAAATTAAAACTAACCATCCACATCCAGGTGGTGTAGACCTCACTGATTTTCTAGGCCCTGAAATTTGGCAACATTTTACTCTGAGGGACTGCACCTCTGTACAATTGGTAGAGCTGGCTACCTAGAATAGACAGAAAGGAGGAAAGTCTGTAGACTCCTGGGTCCTGGGTCACTGGGACTCAGAGGCTGATGAGACAGTGCTCTCTAGCCTTGTCATGTCCAAAATGGACTCTGTCACTATTCATCCTGTGCTGCAACAGTGTCTTTATGTTACTGCCAGTAAGAAGTAGGCAATATCCTTCCTGGTGTGGAGCCTAGCAACCTGTAGACCAGTGTGACCAAACAAAGGGGGATATTACTGCCTCCTCCGTACTCTGGGCAGCCATGGAGGAATTTCAGGAAGTATTTGGAGAGCTGGGGATGAAGCATGCTGTGCATATAGAGTATTACCGGGACCCTGATCAGAGCTGTTCACTGCTGGAATGAAAGACATCCTACAATCGTATGGAGTCCCACAGTAGGGCAACTGGCAGCTAGGGTCACTCATGCCATAGCCATCCTGGGTGAGACAGAGAAGCTGTACCACTGAAATGCATGACCTGCTAGGATGCAAGGGGAAGTGGAGCAGGTAGTAAGAAGAATCTAGTCTAAGTAATTAGGAAACAGTGGCAGATCAACATGCTGGCTGCCCAAATTCCCATTGAGAAATTGACAGGCCTATATGGTGCTAAGGAGCTCTGGTAGCATAGTGGTTACGAATCGGGCTGTGAACCACTAGGTCAGCAGTTCGAAGCTTGTTGCTATGAGTCGGAACCAACTCCACAGCACTTAACAACAACAACAAAATATGGTGCTAGTGGAGCTATGGTAAATGCTCCGCTAAGGTGAAAGCTCCACCCTAAACAAAAGATTGTTAAAGGAAAAGCTTGCCAAGCGCCAGCAACCCCAAGTGTGTCCCCACTGTGGGAGATGCCCACACCCATAGACTAAGGGTGGGTTTAAGGTCCCCTGACTTCTGAGTTAGAAGATTGCTGGGGACCTAGAGGTCCCCTGTAAAATTAACCATCCATTGGTCTCTGAAAAAGGTTCTAGCAGACAATTTTAGCCCTGGGGCTGAATGTACCCTGATCCATGGGAATATTTAACAGTTCCAGGGACCATTAAGTGTTATTGATGTATATGGGGACAGCACAGTTAAAGTACACCAAGTGGCTTTGACTTTACAGATTGGCTGATTAACCCCCAAGGAATATGAAGTATATGTTTCTCCTTTCTTTGAAAATACTCTAGGAATGCACGTTCTGGGAGACATGACACTTATGATCACCACAGGAGATTTCTGTCTGTGGGCCCATGTGATAAAATCTGTTATTCAGAGATGAGCAAAGAGGACCTCAGTTCACTTTCTGCTTCCTCGTCAAAAGGTTAATGTCAAGCAATACCACATACCTGAAGGGCATGAAGAGATTACAGCCACTGTAGCCTAACTTGACCAAGTAGAGATTATCAGGCCCAACTTTTAACAGTCCATGTTGTTGTTGTTGTTGTTGTCAGGTGCCATCAAGGTGGAACCGACTCATAGCGACCCCATGCACAGCAGAACGAAACAATGTCCGATCCTGGGCCAACCTCACTACCGCTGCCACACTTGACGCCATCAATGATGCCACCTGGCTGATCCATCTCGTTGGGGGTCTTCCTCTTTTTCTCTGACCCTCCACCTTACCCAGCATGACATCCTTCTCCAGCGACTGTTCTCTCCGGACAATAGTGGCTGATTATCAGCCTCTTTAACAGTCCATAGTGGCTGGTGTGGAAGCCAGACGGATTAGAGTGTATGACCAAAGACTATCGTAATTTAGCAAGGTGTATGAACTCTGTTCATACAGTCATACCCAATATGGATCCTCTTCTCAATGATACTGGGGAGCATTTGGGTAGCTATCACTTTGTGCATGACCTATCTAATGGCCTCTTTAGCATCTCCATCACTCCTGAAAGCCAGGAACAGTTTGCCTTTGAACAACATGGGGAATACCCAACATTCACTGTTCTTGCACAGTGGTATCTCCACAGTCGCACAGTATGCCGTGAGCTGGTTATGTGGGACCTAGACAAGTGGCAAAGGCCCACTGGTATACATCTCTTCTACTATATCAATTATATCATGCTAACTTGTGATTCTCTTCCCTTGCTTCACAAATTAGTGTCACAACTCACTTCTGAGTTCCAGAAGCTGGACCATCAATGATACCAAACTTCAGGGCACTGGATCATCAAATTGTTGAGTGTTGTGTGGAACAGCAAGATAAAGGTCATTCCTGAAGTTGTAATGGGTAAAGTCAAAGCTTACCACTGTCATACCCAAGAGGAAGCGTTGCAATCGTTATTGGGAAGGTTGGGATGTGTGCTGTTGTCACTGTTAGGTGTCATTGAGTTAGCACCAACTCATAGCGACCCTATGCACAACAAAGCAAAACATTACCCAAATCCTATCCCATCCTACAATCATGGTTAAGCTTGGGCACATTGCAATTGTTGCTGTGCTAATCCATCTCTTTGGGGGTCTTCCTCTTTTATGTTGACTCCTCACTTTACCAAGCATGATATCCTTCTCCAGAGCCTGGTCTCTCCTAACAATATGTCCTAAGTGTGTGAGATGAAGTCATGCCATCCTAGCTTCTAAGAAGCATTCTGGCTGTACTTCTCCCAACACACATTTGTTTGTTCTTCTAGCAGTTCATAGAACTTTTAATCTTCACCAACACCATAACTTAAATGTATCAATTCTTCTATGGTCTTCCTTATTCACTATTCCACTTTGGAAAGTACCATCACTGAGTTAGGCATATCTTAGTCCTCAAACTGATATCTTTGCTCTTGAACACTTTAAAGAGGTCTTGGGCAGCATATTCATCTAATGAAATACACACTGCTTCTATGAGTATTGACAGTTAATCCAAACAAACTTATGTCTTTGACAACTTGAATCATTTCTCCATTTATCATGATGTTATTTATTGGTCCTGTGGTGAGTATTTTTGTTTTCTGTACATTAAGTTCCAGCCCATATTGAAGGCTGTGGTATTTGAGTCTTCATTAATAAGTATTTTAAGTCCTCTTCACTTTCAGCAAGCAAGGTTGTATCTTCTGCATATTGCAGGATGTTACTGAGTCTTCCTCAAATCCTGATAACACATTCTTTTCCATATAGTACAGTTTCTCAGATTATTTGCTCAGCATACAGATTGAATAAGTATCACGAAAGAATACAACCCTGGCACACACATCTTTCCTGCTTTTAAACCATTCACTGTCCCCTTGTTCTGTTTAAATGGCTGCCTCTTGGTCTATGTAGATTCCTTATGAGCACAATTAAGTGTTCTGAAATACTCATTCTCCACAATGCTGTCCATGGCTTGTTATGATCCACAAAGTAAAAAATCTTTGCATAATCAATAAAGCATAGGCAAACATCTGTTTGGTATTCTCTGCTTCCAGCCAAGATCCATCTGACATAAGCAGTGATATTCCTTGCTCCATACACTCATCTGAATCCAGCTTGAACCTCTGACATTTCCCTGACAATTTACTGTTGCAGTAGCTTTTGAATTGCCTTTAGCAAAATTTTATTTGCATGTGATAGTGCCTGGTGATTTCCGCATTCCATTGAGTCACATCTCCTTGGAATGGGCCAAATATGAATCTCTTATAATCGTTTGGCCAGGTAGCTGCCTTCCAAATTTCTTGACATAGATTAGTGCATGCCCCAGTGCTGCATCAGTGTTTTGAAAGATTTCAATTTGCATTCTAGCAATTCTGAGAGCCTTGTTCTTTGCCAGTGCTTTCAGTGCACATTGAAATTTTCCCTTCAGTACTATTGGCTCTTGGTCATATGCTGAATCTTGAAACGATTGAACATGGACCTTTTCTTTTTGGTACAGTGACTCTGTATCTCTTCCATCTTCTTTTAACGCTTTCTGCATCATTCAATATTTTGCTAATAGAACCCTACAATATGTGGCCATTCAACCTGCTATGGATAGTATGTGGATTGACTAGGTCATGCAGCATAGTAGCCAGTGGGTTGAGTTGAGATCTGCTTGGATGGTTCTAATTCATGAGCCTAGTCCCATAGCCCTATACACGGATAACTGAGTGGTATACAAATGATTAGCTCTATAGCTGACACAATGGAATGTGCATGATTGACTAGTAAACCAATGAGCTCTCTGGGGAATGGAGATGTAGAAGGATATCTGGACCCACAACTAGGGAATGGACATTACAGTGTTCCTTGTATCAACCCCTCACTCCACTCAGGGAAGCTCAAGAAGATGAGTTGGCCCAGCTGTATGCCATGCAGGAAGCATCAGCAGAACAAGTGGCAGAGTGGCTACCTAAGAAGAGCAGGCACAAAGAACAATGTACATTGTTAGCCATCGCCAAAGAGAAGGGTTTCCCCTTCTCCATGAAATGAAACAAAGCTAGTCTCAATAAATTTAAAGATATTGAAATACTACAAAGAATCTTTTCAGATCGCAATGTTGTATAAATAGAAATCAATACTAGGAAGATAAAAGAACCAAAAACAAAATACATGGAAATTGAATAGTATCCTTACTAAAAGCTACTGGTTAATAAAAAAAATTAAAAAAAAAAAATCCTTGAATCGAATAAGAACAAAAGCACAACAAACCAAAACCTTTGTGACACAGCAAAAGCAGTGCTTTGAGGGCAATTTATAGCAATAAGCACACACATCCAAAGACAAGAAAGAACCAAAACCAAAACATTAGCCCAGCTCTAACAATTAGATAAAGATCAGTAAAGTAAGCCTACTCACTAAAAGAAAAGTAACAAATATTAAAGAAGAAATAAATGAATAAGAAGACAGGAACATAATAGAAAGGATAAATAAGAGAAGAATTTGATTCTTTGAACGGACTAATAAAATTGACAAAGCATTGGCAAATCTAACTAAATGAAAAGAAGGAGATGCATAAAAAAACTATATGGGTGATGTCACAATAGAACCAATGGAGAGAAAGTATAATAACATAATACTATAAATAATTGTATACAAAAAATATTGAAAATTTAGAAGAAATGGATGAATTTTAGCAAACCACAACCCATTTAAACTAACATAGCAAAGTAGAAAACTTGAACAGACTTATAACAAAATAAAAAATTGAACAGTTGATTAAAAAACTCCCAATAAAAAAAATGTCCAGTCCCAGATGGATTTACTATTGAATTCTAACAAACATTTAGAAAAAATTGGCATCAATTCTATCAAACTATTCCAGAACATAGAAAAGGATGGGAAACTCCTGAACACATTTTATGAAGTGAGTGTAAGTCTCATTCCAAATTCAGGCAAAGCTATCACTAAAAAAGAAAATTATGGATCAATTCAACATCCCTTATGAACATAGATGCAAAAATTCTCAACAAAATTCTAGCCAATATAATTCAAAAACATATCAAAATAATTAATACCTTGCAAGCAAGTGGGATTTATACCAGGGATACAAGGATGGTTAACTTTTAGAAAAACAATCAACTTAATCCACCACATAAATAAAACTAAGATTAAAGAACCACATGATCTTATCACTTGATGCCGAAAAAGGATTTAACACAATCCAACATCCATACCTGATAGAAACACTCAACAAAGTAGAAATAGAAGGGAAATTCCTCAACATAATTAAGGTATATAAACAAACCCAATAGTCAACATTACTCTCAATGGAGTGAAACTGAAAGCTTTCTCTTTGCAAACAGGAACCAGACAAGTATGCCCTTTATTACCAGTGTTATTCAATACTGTGTTGGAAGTATAAGCCAGAACCTTAAGGAAAGGAAATTATAAATTACTATTAAAGACATCCAAATTGACAAAGAAGAAGTAAAACAGTCTCTAATTGCAGATGATAAGCTACTATACATAGAAAACCCCAAAGACTCAGCAAGAAAATTATTGGATCTCATTGAAAAATTCAACCAAGTGGTACAGTGTAATATCAATATAGAAAAATCAATTGGATTTCTCTATACTAATAAAAGCAGCTCTGAAGAGGAAATTAGAAAAAACAGTACTGTTTCCAATAGTCACTCAAAAGATGAAATACTTAGGAATTGATATAACCAGAAAAACATAACACCTATACAAAGAAAACTACAAAATACTACTTCAGGAAATCAAAAGAGACTTACAGAAATATACGCTGCTCATATATAGTAAGACTTAACATTGTGAAAATTTCAACACCATCCAAAGCAATCTATAGATATAATGCAATCCCAATCCAGATGCCAACATCATTCTCTAAAGAGATAGAAAAACTGATCACTGACTATGTATGGAAAGGAAAGAGACTTTAGATTAACAAAACATTGCTTAAGAAGAACAAAGTTAGAGGCTTCTTACTCCCTGATCTCAAAATTTTCTACACAGCCACAGTGATCAAAAGTAGATCAATGGAACAGAAAGTCGAGGCTCGAATTTTTTCTTCAACTCCCCCAGCTTGAGAAATACTAAGCGTGTTCATCCTTTTTGGTTTTCTTATTCCAGATCTTTGCACATTTTGTTGTAATATTTGACTTTATCTTCTTGAGCTGATCTTTGAAATTGTCTGTTCAGCTCTTGGACCTCCTCAT
>NW_006408695.1:1039276-1040863 GCF_000296735.1 Chrysochloris asiatica | reverse complement strand
ACCACGGGTGACCCTGCCGGTATTTAAAATACCAGTGGCATAGCTTTCAGAATCACAGCAACTTACAAGCCACCACAGTATGACAAATTGACAGACGAGTGGTGTATAAGGCCCATGAAATCATTTGGGCTACCCTGCCAAAACAATAGCAGTTCCAGTCATCACATTGGTGGTAGTTGTGCTTATGTGCTGTGGAGTCCACTCTGACTCATAGAGACCCTGTACAGGGTTTCCAAGGCTGTAAATCTCTACAGGAGCAGAAAGCCTCATCTTTCTCCTGTCGAACAGCTTGTACTTTCAAACTGCTAACCTTGAGGTTAGCAGCCCGATTCATAGCCACTACACTACCAGAACTCCTTAGCCATCACATTAAGGGTGAGTTAATTAAATGTTTGACCAAATATAGCTGGCTAATTTTTAAGTTGATAATTTTGTATTCCTGCAAATGATGCTTTAAGTTTGGGCAGAAAAAAAGTTTCCCATCCCTGGTTAGGATATTTTAAAAATCTGTGATATAAATAGATATATTAACTACTAGTACAAGGTTTAATATATTAAAAAATGTTTGATACAGATAGATGTATTAAACCTCCAACTGCCTTTCTGGAAAAGTAAATAATCTGGTGGCCAAAGGAAGGACTGGCGCAAAATAATTTTCTAGCATTAGTTCCTGTTCTGTTATTAGTTCTTATCATTTAGTAATGTGCATGGTCAAAACTCCTAAAGATACTTTATTAACAAATGAAAATTTAAATCTAGATAAAATACACTTATATTAGATCCATGGAATGAAAATGCAGGCTACATAATTATACCTGGAGAATGCATTTCTTTTATAAAATAAGTCCCAATTGTGTCTTTTTCCTTTTTAGTAGGAAGTGAAGTCAGTTGGGAATAATTTTAATTATAATATAATTTTTGTATACATACTCAGCATTACTCAAACTGAAAGAACTGATGAAAAAATTCAAGCCTTGACTTGTAATATTGAAAGATTGTGTGAGCAAAATATTGAATGATTCATAAAGCATCAAAAGAAGATGGAAGGTATACAGAGTCACTGTACCAAAAATAAATGGTTCATGTTCAACCATTTCAAGAGGTAGCATATGATCAAGAACTGATGATATTGAGGGAAGAAGTCCAAGTTGTACTGAGGCATTGGCAAAAAAACAAACAAACAAACAAACAAGATTCCAGGAATTGATGGAATACAAATAAAAATCTTGCAACAAATTGATGCAGAACTGGAGGTGCTCACTCATCTATGCCAAGATATTTGGAAGACAGCTAGTTGACGAACTGATTGGAAAAGATCCATATTTGTGCCAACTCTAAGAAAGCAGAAATCATTGAATAAGATCACATACAAATAATATTGAAAAAACGGTTGACCATAATTCAAAAATAGCTGCAATAATACATTGACAGGGAACGGCCAGAAACTCAAGCTGGATTCAGAAGAGGACATGAAACTAGGGATATCATTGCTGATATCAGATGGATCTTGGCTAAAAACAGAATTATTTTTTTAACCAAGATGATATCAGCTGAGAATATCAGAGAGATGTTTTCTTGTCCTTTATT
>NW_006408695.1:1036966-1038596 GCF_000296735.1 Chrysochloris asiatica | reverse complement strand
AAGTGTTCAAGAGCAAAGGTATTAATTTTAGGACTAAAGTGTACTTGACCCACACAATGGTATTTTCAATAGTCTTATATACATATGAAATTTCAAACTTAGTAAGGAAGACAGTAGACAAATTTATGTATTGTGTTTTAGTATTAGAGAAGAATACAGAAAGCACCATAGCCTGGTAACTTCATAGAACAAACATGTCTTCAAGTACAGCCAGGGTGTTCCTTAGAAGCCAGGATTGTGAAACTTTGCTTCTCATACTTTGGACATGTTGTCAGGAGGGACAATTCCTGAAGAAGGACATCATTCTTGCTACAATGGAGGATCAGTAAAACTGAGGACCACCAACAAGATTGATTAGCACAGTGGCAGCAGCAATGGACTCAAGCACAACAACAATTGTAAGGATGGTTCAAGAGTGGGCAGTGTTTTATTCTATCGTGCACCTAACAAATAATAACACAAAGCCTTAGACCTAGCCTCGACCTAGCCATAGTCCTAACTCTAACTCCTTCCTCCTACCCCACCATAATTATAGCTATAACTTTCATTTCTTTTAACGTTTATAAAGAAGTAAATAAAAGACATATCCTCCCACATTTAAGGTTCATTAAATATATTCATGCCATTATCATAAAAACTCATGATAAAAAGTAAGAGCTTAACAAAAGATATGGCAGATTATTAAAATACATGCAACACTTCCACCAATTTAAAAGTGTTTGCTTTCAAAGATAGATTGCAGTTTTATAGCAGAGATAGAACTTTTGAAAAATGATAGTTAAAGGATCTATAAAAGTACTAGCCAAAAAGACAAAAGAAAGAAAATTTCGAGGGGAAAAAGGAATTCTTTGGGACTTTATGACACAAGCTTTGTATCCAAATATGACTGTATATTCATTATCTATTAAGTTGAGCCATATGGAATTGCCACACTTGTAGTTCAAAATGCTCAGCATGGCAGCAATGTCAAATGAATCACTGTAACAAAGGGTAATAATGACAAAAACTAAAAGGTTTATGCAAATTCTACCAGCTCAAACCATGTGTTCTGGATATAGGCAGGACTTCCCATTGTACCACAATTCATATTATCACTATGCCATTGGTGACTATGTGGGTGACGTAGGCTGCTAACTACAAGGTCAGCAGTTCAAAACCACCATCTTTTCCATGGGAAAAAGATGAGGCAGTCTGCTCCCTTAAAGACGTAGTCTCAGGACCCCTATGCATGTTTACTATGAGTCAGAATCAACTTGATGGCAATGGATTTGCTTTTGTATTTTCTGTGCCATTACTTACCAATGCTTCCTACATAGGATTCCAACATAAGTTCTGTTTGACTAGGTGTTACAATTCCTTCAGTCCCAGATCAAAATCCACTCCCTGTATAGTACATTATGCCTTTTGCCCAGCTTAGGTCCGAGTCCTCTATCCTTAACCCAAATGCACTCTCTGTCTGTAATGGAAAGGCAATTATGAGTATTCAGTTTCTAAAGAAAGAACTTTTAGAGAGCTGTTCCACTATACATACATTTCTCATAGATGTTTTTAGGTGTTTTTTGGTATCAGGTATTTTCTGTGATTTTTCTTTAAAATACTTTTAATAATATGAGTTAAAAATGGTGTTGTT